>NC_071279.1:18767577-18792577 GCF_023375685.1 Ictalurus furcatus
AAGCGTGTGTCGGAAATGTAACGCCCCTTGGGCTAACTTCAGCCTCCAAAGCTTCTAAAGCGATTCTAAGCTCCAAAGCAACATGTCGTCGGGTTTACCGTATCAGTTCGAGCCCGAGTCCGATTCAGAAAATGCGGATGATCGACCGTATTTGCAAACACGGCTTGAGCAGAACGTTTCACAGCGGTAAGTTTTTATTTTGTAATTCTCTCACCTTTCAGATACGATGTATATTCTGACCCCCCCCGGCGGGACTAACTATGCTGTACACAGCTACTGTGTGTACGTAGGTACTCATGCGATATATCTTTGGAAAGCTGGGATTCTTGTGATTTGATTGATATAAACCGTTTCAAGATACAATCGCAACAGCAGCTACAATCAACGTCTGTGTCAGACCACCAACATACAAACAAACATAAAAAACCGAGGTAACTTAGCAAACTTTAGCTAGCACGTTAGCAGAGGTCTACACAACACAAAACTCACAGGTTCTGATTCAGAAGCTCAAGATTGCCCGAGCAAAGTGGGAACCGCCCCATTTTTCAGGAGTAGCCTTCGTGTGTAGCCTGCGTTGTACTCGGCCAGGTTCAGGAAGCTGTCCTCTGTAAAATGCGCTGTGCACACGCAAACGTTCGGGTCGTACAGCTCAGGAACAGCGTTATAAATCAACAGTAACCACCGATTCCTAATTTCGTCCGTTTTCAGAAAGTAAAACGAAGAGGTTTTGCTTTCGCACTGAAACACACAGCGTCTCCGTGACACGGCGCCTGAATTCACTGAAGCCCTGCCTCTTCTTTCTTCATGGCTGCCTTTGGGCAGGACTATGCTGATATTGCAAATAGTAACATAGACGTTTGTGGAAGTAATATCTGGATTTGGAACGAGGCGTTTCGGGCATGGACTGGAGCAGTGTTCTCTGTTAGATAGAATAAATCCCTTTGGGTTAAATATGAGCTTTTTAACGATGCAGATCTTATACACATACATTACACGCTAAAGGAGAAAGAAAGCATTAAAAAGCATCATACGACCCCTTTAATATAAACCTGCGGTTATTGAAAAATGAAGCAACGCCTTCTGACCAATCAGAATCAAGAATTCAAAAGTGCTGTGGAATTGGACACAACACAGATAATGTACATGTATTTGGTATAAATCAGCCGAACATGAACGTACCCGATATAAAGCCGATACACCGCGAGAGCGTGTAGTGTAAATGATGTCGTTCCAAAGGTAAGTATATTCTTATAATCTAGGTCATTTTTAGAACTGTTCATTTAAGACCAGTTCTTAGGGTGCGTTTATATAAATGTAAAAGTGTCCATGAATGATAAAATTCCTGTGTGAATATGGTATTAATACATTTTTATGCAGGTTTGTGCAGTTTTATACAACTACAACTGTGTTACTGTGTTATACAACAGTTCCGTCGGAACGCATCACGGATTCTAAATCAAAAATGAGTAGGAATCTTTTTTTTTCTTTCTTTTTATCACCTCTCCACTCGGTGTAGAGTAGCTCCAAGACGTTTTAACACAATTTGTCTGATGTTAATGACTTCTGAAAATAGAAAAATACTGATTGATAAATAAAGAAAATACGCTGTAATAGTAAAGTCACACAGCTGTAGTATTTGGCGTATAAACCACAGCAGGATGTATTTCTGTGCTTTAGTGATATTATTAAACACACACACACACACACACACACACACACTCCGAGCTGCAGCTGCGTCTCCTGATGGACAGGTCGGATAATGCACAGAAACATTTTTGAGAAGCTTCTCGGAACGTGACCTGCTTTTCTGCGGAGCTGGAACTCAATCCTGAAATGGAAAACAAATCCAGTAATGGATTAAAAACCTTCATTTACCATCCTAACTGCACATGCATGGAAAACAACAAGTCACGTCTAGAACCCCTGAAGGTTATGTGGCTGTCCCTTAAAGGTTCTTGGTAGAACCCTACTCCAGAGTGTTTCCCAATCAGCGCGGGTTCCACACTAAAACCGCTTACTACTGTTCAAAACTTGGCACTTTATTGCAAGCCTGTATAAACAGGTCAGATGTTTTATATCAACTGGGACGAAGGGTTTATGCAGGTGTCGAATCTAGAACCCCTAAAGATTCTTCGGTTCTCCCTGTGGCGGGAAAAAACAATCGTTCAAGATTCTAAGTACAACAGAGTGTTTCTGCTTCAATTCCATTCACTTGAAGAAGCTGATGCTTATTGGAACAAGGCTTTATAAACACGTATGTAGGTTTATATCAGGTGTGATGACGGGTATATGTAGGTGTCAAATCTAGAACCCTTAAGGATTCCTCCTTAAAGGTTGTATAACAGAGCGCAAGCTGCCAAACCAAACTCACTCTAATTAAGGGACAAAAAAAAAATCATAGATATGCATTAAATCTTATAAACGGAAATCGGAAACAAACTTTACTTAGGGTCCAGAGGAACTCTCATAACTATAACACAGCTATGGTGTTACACGTCATAACACAACAGCTACAAAAATCTATGTCACGTGACACTGACATTGTGTTACGTCTTGACATTTACTAGACAAAGTCGTTTTGACATTTATTGGAATAAGCCATCATGAACAGGTATATGTTTATGTCCGTTGTCAAGCGTTAAAGGTAGGACGGGTAAGCATTCTTCGGTCGTCCTACTGAGAAAACCTCTAGAAGGTTCTATGTTGGACCTTACAACAGAGTCGCATTTAGGTTCCCTTGAAGGAAGCTACGAACCCTTAAAGAACACGAGACAGTGCTGTCGAATTAAACGCGCTCGTATTAAGAGTTAAGTGAGAAATAACCTGTACATAAGTCTGTCGGTAAAGTGTTATTACAGAGTCGCGATCATCCCGGAGGTATTCATTTAAGCCTCATTAGCAGAAATAGGAAAGCTGCTTTAGCATAACGCTATCGTATGTCTACAAATTCTACGTCACTCGAGATAGACACGGTGTCATGTCGACTTGTCTTTAGGTCAGTTGATGCTTGTTGGAACGAGCGTTTATAAACAGGTATGTAGGTTTATATGAGTTGTCATGAAGGGTTTATTTGTCCTTCTGAGAGAACCGAGTGTTTTCATGTCAGAACAGGTTCCAGACTAGAACCCTTTAGGAAACGAAGAACCTTTCATTATATGAAGAACCCACGGAAGAACCTTTTTTTTTTTCTTCTAAGAGAGTCCAACAGCAGTCAAATCAAAACATTTGTAATTAGTCGCATTAAAAAAAGAAAGAAAAAAAAAAGCTCAGAAGTGGGACAAATTTGTGGCATTAAACTGAAAACGTACCTAAAACACAGGACTCTCGAGGTGACCGTCGACAAGCAAACGGGGCCAGGTCGGATCTTCACGACGGTTTGTCTGTAATAGAGTTGAGAAAAGAAAAAGGAGGGTTACCTGCAGGTAGAGTTCATAAGGCTTACATCACACCGGCATAAGCTTTTCATGACAACTGACCTCAAACCTACATTAACATTCATTGAAAGCTTCGGCGGTCACAAAAGCTGTTTCTGTCCATTTTATTATCAAACTGACTCGACAGTGATTGCCAGATTGTTGACATAAGGCTGTTATAACACGTCCTGACAATGCCACTTGTATCTCTTGTCGCTTCTGGTATGTCAGCATCGCGTGATGGTACAGTAATAATGCGTATTTCAATATTAACCTTAAAACCCATTCGAACGCAGAGAAAATCTTGAAAAGCGCCCGGCATTACGTTAATTGTCATGAAGGGCTTGTGTGGGTGTTATGAAGCCCTATGAACATGACCTTGAAGCAAAATCATACAACCAAGTGCAATTATATGAGCATGCTCTCTGAGGACCAATAAAATATACTGTACATAACGCTGTCATCGGAGTGTCATGTCAACGACATAGGCATTCATAAAGACCTTATAAGCAGAAATAGGAGACATGTAGTGTTTCGGGGTCAGAGAAAACACACATAACGGTGCTGTTATAGTGTAAGCATTCTGGAACGTTATCGACCGTAAGAACGTCAACATCTACGTCACATGACATAGATATACGTAACTGTCACAACCTTATGTCAACAATATATCACATAGCTATATATAAACGAATTATTACAGGATAAACGTTCCAGGAAGTGTCATACCACACGTGACATGTACATAACTGCATAACTGTGTTATTATAGTGTCATAACACAATCTTAAAATCTATGTCACTCGGTGTTATGCCTTGACATAAAACAACAACAAATACCTGTGGACACCTAGTGGAATAAACCTTTATGAACAGGTTTATCGTCCATGAAGGGTTTATGTAGGTGTCATACAGGTCTAATAACACCACCCTTATGGATTTTTTTTAACACCGCTCTTGATTAAAGTGTTACCAGCAATGGCACATTCGAATCAACAGTGTAGGTTTGTTAAAGCTGTTTGAATAAATAACTTGAAAAAAAAAAAATACACTCCTTCTTCTTTTCAGCATGAGAAAAATCAGCAACTTGAAATGAATAACACCATCTGGTCGAATCCGCACCCGAGACTCGCTCCTGATATCAACACGCATTTATATTTAAAACATGCAGAAAGGAGAAGAAATTAAAAAAACACACACACACACACACACACACAGTAAAAACGCTCTGAAAAACAAAACAAAAAAACTGATCTATAAATCGTCCGGATGTGCTAAGGTCACTTGGATCAATGTTGGCTCTCGCTGAGGTTCTCAAGCTCTGCACAGACTTGCAACCTAGCAACACGTCTGGATAAAAATATCCGCTCCACGCGTGACCGGTGTGAGGCACATTCTCTCAGACTCATCAGCACCGTTGACTCATCACCACTGACCCCCCCCCCACCATCCCCCACCCCTCTCTCACTCTCCGTACAATGTGTGTGATACGCTCCAGAGGGTTGTGGAGCGTTTAGGATTTTACTGACATGAGACCTTTTATTTTCATGAACATTGTCTCCTGAAATGTTTTCCACAAAAGTTCACTGGCTCTCCACTGGAACATAAACCAGTTAAATATGATTACACAACTGCACACGGCTGAGAATTTCACTCGGCTTCAGGACAAGATTATATAACGCTACACAAAGTTACAGACATGTCGAGAGGCCACGCCTCCTCCACTGGGGCTATATAGGAAAAGAGGCCCCGCCTCTTCACACCTTTATAGGGAGTGACAGGGATAGAAACATATACCGGCTTTCCTGACAGTCTCAAAGCCACACCCACTTTCACCTCCTTCATTATGACTCACAGGCTCAGAGGCCACACCTTCTTCACCTTTTTTCACTGGCACTGACAAACAGAAGAAAGGCCACGCCTCTTTCACTGAGACTGACACACAATGGACACGCCTTCTTTACTGAGACTGACATACACAAAGGCCACCTCTTCTAAGGGGACTAACAAAAACAGAATATAGGCCACACCCCCTTCACCTTTTTTAAGATGACTGATAAGCACAGAAACCATGCCTGTTTTCTGGATAGTTACAAAGGCCACGCCTCCTCCACCAGTTTCACTGGTACCGACACAGAGGCCACGCCTCCTCCATCTCTTTCACTGGTACCACAGAGGCCACGCCCTTCACCTTCTTTAAGAGGATTGATAAGCACAGAAACCATACCTGCTTTCTCCATAGTTACAAAGGTCACGCCTCCTCCACCAGTTTCACTGGTACCGACACAGAGGCCACGCCTCCTCCACCAGTTTCACTGGTACCGACACAGAGACCACGCCTCCTCCACCAGTTTCACTGGTACCGACACAGAGGCCACGCCTCCTCCATCTCTTTCAACAAGCACAGCAGCCACACCTCTTTCACTTTTTCCACTGCCACTGACAAACATTACAGAAGCCACACTTCATTACTGGGAATGACAGACACAAAGGCCACGCCTCTTTCACAACTTTCACTGGCACTGACGATCGGGGATAAGCAGTGCTAGAAGAAAGTTCACCTTCTTCAAAAGAGCTGATAGGCACAAAGGTCATATACAGCAAATAACACACAGAACATAGGCCACGCCTCCTTTACTGGGATTGACAGGCACAAAGGTCACACCTTCTCCACAATGACAGTGGCCATATATGTGGTATATATATATATATATATATATATATATATATATATATATATATATATATATATATATATATATATACACGAAGGCCACGCCTCCTTCATCCACAGCCTTACTATAAATACTGAGACACAGATTTGATGAATCTTTACTCCGCTACAGATGAGTGTGTGATAAATCCGGCAGAGGAACAGAGGGTGTAAAGGGTGTAAAGCTCACCATGTCTGGCACAAAGCGGAGAAACCCCGCTCCTGCGTAGGCCTGGATATCTGAAATGGGCACCACCTTCACTCCAGCGTCATTCCTCATGCATATGCGACTCTCACTGATGCACACTGGGTAATGTCCAAAACCCTGTGAGGATCAGGAAGATGTGAGTCATTGATAACCACCAGGAGACTTACGAATCAGGAAAATGAGCAGGAATACAGTTTGTTCCGTTTCCTGTGCGGATCGGGTTAGGACGTTATCTCAAATCTGATCTGATCTGACGAGTCTGCATCATTTAAACCGTCATGAATGAATGTAATGGATGCTGTTCTGAATAAACTCCACCTGTTTTATATAAAGTTCAAGCTTCTCTTTAGCTTTAGCTGACAGCTCCACATCCTCAGCACCACACATCTGCCAGGCTGCTTTCTTCATCTTATCAATCACAGGCATCTGAAACAAAACAAAAAATAAATCTTTAATTATTCACACACACACACACACACACACACACACACACACACACACACACACGGATAAAACACCATCTCTTCTCGTATTGGGCTTGAATGAAGTGACACGTGTGCAGTCATGTCCCTGCTGATTATCTCCCCCTCTGTCTGTGAGGATTACGTCTTTAATATTATAAATATGTGCTGATAATGAAACAGCTCCACGTCAGAGGTGATAATTGACCTTGCTCTGTTTCTCACAGGCTGATGGTGAGTATACACTGCTGTTCCGGCTCTTAACCGTAAATACATCAGTCTGAACAGATTGCTATCACCTCAACGGATATTTGTCTTTGCATCCTAATGTTGACGTGGCCTTTAAAGGTTTCCATGTGGAAAGCACATCTGACGTAAATCTCTTGTATTACTCCGTGTTACTCGATTATTACAACTACACAATTACATAATTACATGACAACACAGCACATTGTTTAATCAATTAATGTATCATTTAATTGCATATTGAATTAATTATCAACAACCTTATAAAAAAATATATATATATATAAGCCCTTCAGGATTTGAAACCTGGCCATAAACAACATTTAAAATAATATTAATTCTAAACGAATGTAACTTTATTATGTTTTTTATCCATTCCATTTTTTATAGCTCTTATCCTACAGGGTAGCGCGGAACATGGAGTCTATCCCAGGGAGCATGGGGCACGAGGCGGGGTACACCCTGGACGGGGTGACAATCCATCACAGGACACACTCACACACACATTCATACACTACGGACACTTTAGACACGCCGATCAGCCTACCATGCATGTCTTTGGACTGGGGGAGGAAACCGGAGTACCCGGAGGAAACCCCCGCAGCACGGGGAGAACATGCAAACTCCACACACACAGGGCCACGGTGGGAATCGAACCCCCGACCCTGGAGGTGTGAGGCGAACGTGCTAACCTCACTTTATTTATTTATTTAAAACCAAAAATTCAGCTACTACAATAACAATAAAAATAACAGTAATAATAGTAATAATAATAACAATAACAACAATATTAATAACAATAACAACAACAACAACAATAATAATAATAATAATTATTATTATTATTATTATTATTGATGTGTATGAGAGGATTTTGTTTACTTGCTTGTTTGTAATTAATTGGAAAACGATTGCAATGAAATTTGTATTTGCATTTGTATTTAAAATAAATTTGAATCTTAAAATAAGAAAGTTACCTCACCTTCTGTGGATTGTAAACTTATTTACATTAATGCACCAAGATTTTAAAAAAGAAGTAATAATCCTTTAATTCCAGGTCTATGTACAAATAAAAACAAATAAACACGTGTGTGCGTGCGTGCGCGTGCATGTGCGTGTGCGTGTGCTTGTGCGTGTGCCTGCATGTGCGTGCGTGTGTGTGCGTGTATAGTGTGTGTGTAGTGTGTGTGTGTGTGTGCGCGTGGTGGACCGGGGTGCTGGGGCTTTAAAATGGAGTCAGTGTGTCTAAAAGGTTGAGAACCCACACTGTACCTGCAGCTCATAGGGGAAGTGAAGCATGCTCTGGATCTCGGCCGCTCTCTGAACACTGCGTGCCAGCTCCAGCGCTCCAGCGCCCCCTTCAGACCAACTACTGCACTGCACAGCCTCGACCGCTCCGAACCTCCTCGCCTGATCACACACCATCTCCACCTCAGCCTCTGAGTCACAACTACACACAGCACAGTATCCAACCGTCACTGGAGACTCCTTCCACAAAAGTTAAACGGACGAAACGTGTCCTTAGAAGCAGAAAATGTCACCATGTCAAAGATTAAACACGTCGTTCGTTCCCGTCACCATGGAAACGGTAACGAATTAGAACGAGCGCATTAATATAAACCTGCACTACTGTCAGAGCCTGTTCTAGAAAACTAATCAAGGCTTTCTGACCTGAAGGTGTTTACAGCCAGAACAACGGGTACCCCGTACGCCCTGGCCGTCTCTAACCGCCTCTTCAGGTGAGCGCAGCCGTTCTCCAGCAGCTCCACGTTCTAGAGAACAAAGAGGAATCAGAAGTTTACACCATCCAAGCATGAGAGCCACGCTTTCCAACATAACATCTAAAGCGAATAAATAAGTATATAAAAGAACCTCCTTGATATATATATATATATATATATATATATATATATATATATATATATATATATATAGTTGTGCCCAAAAGTTTGCACACCCCTTGCAGAATCTGCTAAATCTTAACACTATTGACAAAATAAGACGGATCATAAAAATCCCATGTTGTTGTTTATTTAGTTCTGTCCTGAATAAACTATTTCACATAACAGATGTTTACATATCGTCCACAAGACAAGATAATGTTATGATAAAGTTTTGATAAAGGATGATCTGTGTAAATTGCTATTATTTTGTTTAAGGATCTTTTTTTTTTCTATTTAGTACCGCCCTTCAGACGCTTAATAAGATAGTTACATGTCTCCCAGAAGACAAAATACTAACGATTTACACCGATCATCCTGTTCAAAAGTTTACACCCCCCCCCCCCCCCCCCGGCTCTTAATGTATAGCATTACCTTCTGGAGCATCGCTGAAAGTTTGCTCCTTATGTAATAGTAAGTCCACGACTTATTTTGTTAACAGTATTAAGATTTAGCAGATTCTGCAAGGGGTATGCAAACTTTTGGGCACAACTGTATATATATATATATATATATATATATGAGACCAAGTTTTACCTGTTTTGAATACTGTTCAGGTAAAGGGAAGCCTGCTGTGACCTAAAAAATAAATAAATAAAAGAAATACAAGAATAGATGAATTACTCTCGCTATCTAATTCCATTTCTTAAACACACTCACCGAGCCAGGAGAAGCCCAGGAGAGTTTTCCATGGATTGAAGCGTAGCAACCATTATTAACACATTAACGCTTGATTTCGCAGTGGGGGAGAGTGTGCGTGTGTGTGCGTGTGTGTGCGTGTGTGCGTGTGGAGTGTGTAGGATGACTAAAGTGTATAAATTCCTCTCCTAAGCGCGGAGGTGATATGATCTCACACCTCACACCTCTGCTGCAGTTGATTAATGCCGGGTTTATACTTATACTGTGTTGATGCACAGTCGTGTGTTTGCGTTATGATGCAGAGAAGGGGTTTATGGGTATGCACCGAGACGCTCAGACGCTCCGTTTGTCCTGTGTGTTTGGTTGCGTCGTGACCGACCGTTCTTCCACAGGTTTGATCAAAGTTCTTAAGCACAATATTGTTCCAAATACAGTACTTCTCAAGTGTAAACAATAAAATCTTCCCTCATGGCAACCCAGGATTTAACGTCTTCGACACGTGTTCTCGTACACGGTGATATAACGACGCTGCTCAAGTAAATGACGGCTTTTCAGTAAACGCTGGAACAGTAAACTGTTCCATACAAGAGCTGAGAACTGACTTGGTTTGTAAGCGATCACGCTTTAATGCTTTCCTGTTTCTGCTCATTCTGGTGTGGTTCATGCAACGCCGCCCCCTAGTGCTCATGTTCACTGAATTCAGACACGTACGCGAGACTCTGTGCGCGACGCCCTGACGAGATCTTCGATATCCAGTCGCAGAAATATAAACCAGCCCTAAGGCCGGTTCAGCTCGGGAAAGGAAGTGAAACTGACCCGCGGGCCGCCGCCGCACATCTTCAGGGTTCGTACAGAAGTCACGAACACCAGCACGTGTGGTCGCAGGCCTGAGGAGCGGCACGTGATGCTGAAGAAGTTCTCACAGTGAGGCGTCTCGGCGACTGATCGGGGTGAAAATGGAGATTAGTAATGCTGACATATGTTTATAGTGAAATATACGATGACATCATGGTTATGAGCAGATTGAGGCCACGATGCAGATGCACAATGACACAGAGTAACTCAGAATTACATTGTACAGTGTTACTCTAGAATCGTGTGTAAAAGTGTCCTCTACTTTGAAATCAGCTCACTATTCCAACTATTTTTTGTTCCCTTATTAAAAATGCTTTTTTTTAAATGATAACTAAATGCAGTAATTTGCGTAACTATTGGCACCGTTGAAACGTATTGTATGGAGGAGCAGTCCAAAATGACTGATCTAATCAAACTTGTTGGGTGCCAATAATTTTCAAATCAGGACTAATTAAGAAAACGTGACAAAACTTTACAGGCTCCGCACATGTTTACGCTTTAAATATCACTCCTTGCTTGTGTTGTTTATATTATATTTAGATTATAACTTCAATGTTGCCTTTTTTTTTAAAAATGTAATTTAAATAAATCATGAGGGGTGCCAATACTTCTGGAGTTGATCATAGAAATCAGACTCTATTTCCAAACCGGTATACTTGAAATCATTATTCTATATTAAATGTATGCAGAAATGTAAGCACAACATCAGGCTGTCAGCTCCAAAATTATTGGCACCCATGAAAAGTTCTGCATGGAGGAGCGGTCCAATACATCCTTCAAGGATTTTCCAAACATGTTGGTTTTTATCACCTATTAACTGTGGGGGCGCCAATCGCTTTTATACCATATTTTACACAAAAATGCATTGATTAAGTAAATTTAAGAAAACTATACAAGCTAAACCCTACTGTATATGTTTAAGATTAAAATATTGCATTTTGTTGCATGTTATTCATTATTTCCAGATAGAAGGGTGCCAATACTTCTGGGGTTGGCTATAAAGAAGCTTAGTCAGTTTGGAAATAAGTGCTGTATCGAAACTCCTTTCTTGCATTTATTTGATATCACAAGCCTACATAAAAATGTATGTGGAAATAAAGCACAACAATATACAATCAGCTCCAAAATTATTGGCACCCTTGTAAGGTCCAACAGAGTCCGAATAAGACCTGTAAAATCTGTCCTATTTACAAACTGGATTTAAGAGCATTTTTAGATCCTATTTATCATGATTTTTAAATAAAAAAATCGAAATCCCCAGTGCTGATTTAACACCGACGCTGTTCGTATGACTTCAGTCCAACTCAAGTCTGTAGGTGTATAACTGAACGCTGGGGATTTTGCTGTGTAGCTTCAAGATGACGTGCACAGGAGCTGACGAACAGTTCGAAAATAAATCTCCTGCACAGGAGTTTGAGTGACAGAGCAGGTCTCACCCACAAAACCCTGAGGCCCGACCAATTTTAGAGCCATTTTGTCTGCCGTGATGGATGGACTGCCCCAAGCGGCATCAGCTAATGGACTGATGTGAAGAAAGACAGGAGTTCCCTATGAGAGAGAGAGAGAGAGAGAGTGAGAGAGGGGGGGGGGAGAGGGAGAGAGAGACAGAGAAAGACAGAGAGGGAGAGAGAGAGAAAGAGAGAGAGGGGGAGAGTGAGAGAGAGAAAAGAGAGAGGAGGGAGTTAGAGAGAGGGAGAGAGAGGGGGTGAGAGAGAGGGAGAGAGGGGGGAGAGAGAGGGAGAGAGGGAGAAAGAGAGAGAGAGGGGGAGAGAGAGCGAGAGAGAAAGAGAGAGAGAGGGAGAGAGAGAGAGAGAGGGAGCGAGAGAGAGAGAGAGGGAGAGAGAGAGGGAGAGAGTGAGAGAGAGGGAGAGAGTGAGAGAGAGGGAGAGAGACAGAGAGAAAGAGAGAGAGAAAGAGAGAGAGAGACAGAAAGAGGGAGGAGGGAGAGAGAGCGACAGACACACAGAGAGAGAGACAGAGACACAGAGAGAGAGAGAGAGAGGGAGGGAGGGAGAGAGAGAGAGAGAGAGAGAGAGATCAAGATAAGGCACGAATAAAATCAACCTTATCATTATTCTGGTCATTAAATGAAAACGATCTGTAAGGTATCGTGTTAATTCATACTGTATAATAAGTGTGCTGCATGTTTTAATAAAAGTGTATAACAATGCCTTATGAACGCATTATAACACGATCCGAATGCATTCAGAGGTCATGTAGCACATGGGCTTCATACACAGCATTACACATGTAATGTAGTTTAATATGATAAACATTTACACGTAGGAGTTTATGTTTGTAGCTTTAACAGTTTAACATAGATCTATAGTTCGGGTTGTTTTCAGGCATGGAGTTCTGAATATTCTGAAAAATATAAAACACTGTCCTGTTATAACAACATAAAGAAAGCTAACCGTATCGGTATTATACCTCCAACGTCTGCATCAAACACGGCTTCAGAGATTCCTTCAACAGCACACCTGCAACACCGCTAATACCCTGATGTAAACGCAACAAGATGTTAGTCTTCTCTCTCTCTCTCTCTCTCTCTCACACACACACACACACACACGCACCAGGTCCTCTGTAATAATAGGCTCTCCAGATGTGCTGTGAGCCACCACCATGCGAGCCAGTCTGTCCTGCAGATCCTCTACACTCCTGCTCAGAGACACGACGGCCATGATCTCGCCATCCAGAGACGCGCGGTCCTGCAATACGGAGTCATTCACGCCACCGCATCCTTACCGATGTTAAATAAACACAGCTCAGAAGACTTCTCTACGTGCGCTACGAATACAGAGATGACACGTACCGTCCTCACGTCTGGGCTAATGTCCAACCGGACCAAGCGTCTTATCTCATCCTGGGTCAGGGCCGAGGGGTCGGATTTCTCAACGCCGAGTCTCTGCACAGAGACGACTTACACAATGACATCCTGTATCAATTTACCCACAATTACATTTGATTATTTATTACATAACCACAGATCATACCTTTTTATCCATTTATAGATACAGTTAATGCTGAACGTCAATAAAACTAGAGAGAATACAGATCAATACAGTTCACTGAGCTACAGATTCAGCTGTCATAACTCTCTAATCTCAACCATATGTCGACAAAAACCTACCACATCATCTATAGTGGTGCTTGAAAGTTTGTGAACCCTTTCGAATTTTCTATATATCTGCATAAATATGATCTAAACCGTGATCGGATTTTCACACGAGCGCTAAAAGTAGACGAAAGGGAACCCGATTAAACAAATGAGACAAAAATATTCTACCTGGTCATTTATTTATTGAGGGAAATGATCCGGTGTTACACATGTGTGAGTGAGAAAAGTATGTGAACCTCTAGGACTAGCAGTTTAATCCGAGGGTGAAATTTTAGTCTTAAGTCATATTTGTGGAGAAATACAGGACATTCTGAAGGGTTCGCATACTTTCAAGCAGCACTGTAAATCAAGTGTTCAGTTAATTTGATGTTAATATTCTGAATAACAGCTCACACCTGTTGGGACAAGTCTTTATAAATGTTTACGTATATATCATGAAGGACTTATGAAGGTGTAATGCAGCTTTATGAACGTCACCATCATACCTGCAGCCTTTTGAGCTGGGATGATGAGAAGGCGCGATGATCATCTCTGACTGGGACCAAGAGGTCAAAAAGAGCCTAAAAACAGAGGAAATTGAGGACAAACATGAACACACTCACTCACACACACACACACACACACACACACACACACACGACTGATTTAACCTGGTCAGAGAGCTTGGCCTGGTAGTGACAGTACGCTGTGATGGTGTCTGTGATGAGGCCACTGAATGCCAAAACAGCCTCAGAGTCTCCTGTGAACAGGGACCTGGCCTGACACACACACACACACACACACACACACACACACACACACTGAAGTTTAAATCCTTTTTATATGAAAGCACAAATAGGTTATGTTCAAATCTAAAACAAAAAAATAAAGCACACACCTCCTCTATGGAGATCTGAGAATATCCGCCTCCAACAGCAGCTCCTGCGTACGAGCAGCGTTTATAACGGCGTGTATGTTTATAATGTCATGTATGTTTACCTGTCACACACTTATTCCATTAAAACGAATACGTGTTTTGTCTATAGCGGTGCACTGTTGCATATGAACTTAAAGAATGGAACGAAACACGTAAACGTCTGTAAAAATCTTATGAACAGAAATGCAAAACTATTTTACACGAGTGCCAGAGAAAATAGGCATAACTGTCTTACTACAGCGTGATTATCACTGTTATAACCTTTCACTATGCAACAGGAGACAGTGCAGAGTGTATTTTGTGAGTAATTATATTCAACTCACCTAAGACATAATCATTAGCATTAATTGGAAGATTGTCACTTTACTTAAGGATAGTGTTTATAAGGCTACATGACACCTACATAAGTCATAAGAGATATATAAGTAGTTGTGATTAATGCTTTAGTCATTTTTGAGGTCAAGTTGACATAACACTTATGCCACTTTATGTCAGATGTGAGTAAGAGCTTATGTACACTCAAAACAATTGTGTTCGCAGGTCTTTATTACAGCATGACCTTTTTTGTTTGATCTGAGGTTCATTTTTTCAATGTAGGTGTTATATAGCCTTATGAACACTGCTATTAAGGACAGTACATTTATGTATGCATCAAAATGTCTAATACAGGAGGTAATAATCGCTTATGACTCATTTCTTTCCAAATAGGAAAAAACTACAATCTGAAGTCACCGACATCACCACAAGTTGTTTGGAAGGGTTTCCAGAAAAAAGCCTCTACTCTCATCCAAAAACAAACTCGAGCGTCTTCAGTGTGCCAAACACCAGAGGTGGTTTTGGAGCACACAGAGAGGTAGCCATATGGAAAAGTCCCTCATGTCCACGGTTAAATATGGAGGTGGATCTTTAATGTTTTGGGGCTGTTTTTCTGCCAGAGGTCCTGGACATTTTGTTAGGATACATGGCATCATGGACTCCATCAAATATCAACAGATATTAAATGAAATCCTGACTGCCTCTGACAGAAAGCTTCAAATGGGCTGTGGGTGGATCTTCCAGCAGGACAATGATCCAAAACATCATCAAAATCAACACAAACATGGTTTACTGACCACAACATCAAGGTCCTGCCATGACCATCCCAGTCCCCTGACCTGAACCCCATAGAAAACCTGTGGGGTGAACTGAAGAGGAGAGTCCACCAGCGTGGACCTCGAAATGTGAAGGATCTGGAGAGATTCTGTATGGAGGAACGCTCTCAGATCCCTCGCCATGTATTCTCCAACCTCATCAGCGTTATAGGAGAAGACTCAGAGCTGTTATCTTGGTAAAGAGCGCTAGCACAAAGTATTGACTAAAAGGTGCCAATAATTGTTGCGCACCTATATTTAACAAAGATATATAATTTACCAGTGGTGCAATATTATTGAAGGGCGCTGTAGCATTGCTGTAACTATGGTTACTGCATTAAATAAACAAGATATTTGTCACCTTGCTGGCATGTATCAGGAATGTAACCTCCTTACCTCTGACACCTAAACAGTGATGTAGAGACGGTTGTCTAACGCAGGCAAAAGCATTGACCTTTAAATGTCCCCCTAAAGCTTGTGCTAACCCCAGAGTGACGATGCTTCGACCTTCGGTTAGTGGAGAAGACGTTAATCTGATCAGATAAGGAAAAAAAAAACAAACATATTACTTCATGGTTTGGGACACACACCTCTTACACCGCAGTGTTGTTGAATTCTGGATTCTGATTGGTCAGAAGGTGTTGGCTCATTTTCAATAACAGTAGCTCAGACAGTAGCGCAGCTGCAAATCACAGCTTTATGCAGTATTAATGATCCGATACGTTATCGTTTCTATAGTAACAGATGATTCACAGGCAACTCGGCGAAGTTTTCGGTAAGGAGATGTTTATTTATTTAACATTCATGGAAGGAGTCTCCAGCGTCAGTGTCAGAGTTAAAGCTATATGAGTTAAAGTTGAAGTCTTCGACATCTTCAGGAAAGAGGAGGTTTACGCTTAGCATGTTATCGCTAAACTGTGGTTTTTAAAATAAATAGATGAATAAAACGTATTAACTTCAAAAGAGAGAAAAAAACACATTCCTGCTATATAGCGGCTATCACATAAGCGAGTTAATTAAATATAACGGTAAACTGTTCAAACGCATAATGTGTCATTCTTTAATAAATAAGAAAATGGAATTGATGGAAAACTGCTGTTGTGTTAGAGGAATAAAAGACTTTCAGAGCGTGCTGTTATTGGAAAACGAGTAACTATAACTCCGCCTAGTCGCACGACTCGTTATTCTGCTACGAATGTGTTTAATATTCTTTACTTAGTGCATTGGTGGTAAATGTGGAGATTCTGCTTTTTAAACAGATGAATCTTACCCAGTGACTGCCACATATTTCCCGTCAGGCTGTTTGTCGAGTCGTTTCAGGACGTCCAGGCTCACCCTCACCCTGCCCCGGCCGTACACCTCGATTTCCTTAGAGAACAGCCCTATTTCCTTAGCCAGCTGATGAATGGGCTTCCGTGTGGCGCACTGAGAGATTCGGGCATCACTGTGAGTGAAGATTAGGATCAGAATCATGTGGAACAAGGATTGACTCAGAAAGAAACCCTCAAAAACGTAACCTGTTCTAGCAGTACACTGGCGTTCCATTCCACCAGCAGAACGGGAATCGACTTATCGGACATTTTCGATCAGGCTAAAGAAATGAAAACAAATATTTTATCGCCACAAGTCTGGTAGAAGATGAGTCAGGACACTGTTGGGTTTCTGTGTGTAGAGTAGCATGACTCTGTGTTCAGCTGCTGCTGAGCAGGGCGATGGGAAAGAGGAGGGGAGTGAGCCCCCTGCTGGCCAAACAATTCACACCTCTACACAATAACACTGGTACAGAGACAAAACAAACAGCACAACTAAAGCATTTCGCAAAATCACTACTTATGAGAAACTGCTAATTCTTAAAGCCCCGAGTGTCTACTTTCATATGAGCCGTTAACCACTACTGTGGAGTCTGACATCACAAATAAATTCAACGCAGAACACGGACACGCCCATAACCTTTTCTGGTCTCCGGTTTTGGTTAATGTTTCAGGTGTAAACACCTTCCCCCTCTTTCCCAGTGTTCATGCACCTTGGCTGAGGTTTCTGTGGCTTCAGCTTTGTGTACGTCACGCTCCATTTCCCAGGCCTGTACGTCTGCAGAAACCTCTCAGCACTCTTGACTGTATTCTGTTGAAAATGAAAATAAAAGCGATGAAATGACGTGTTAGGAATAATAATAATAATAATAATAATAATACAGCGTATAGTACTGTTGAAAGAACGTCTCGGTGGAGTTACTGTTAACACCGCAAGAGCATGTCTGGAAGTGTTTTATTCCTCTTACACCACAACAATTTCACAGCCATTAAAAAATAGTTTTTATCCATTTAGAGTTATATTTAACGTGAAGGTGATGTTGCAGTTGCACTTCTGGTTAGATGCTGACTGCATTTCATCTGCTCAATGACAATAAAGTTGAGTCTAATCTAATCTAATCTAATGTTAGCAGTTAGAAAAAGGGCGTCAAAGGAGCTCCAACCTCCACAAGAGCAGAGTCTACCATACCTAATTCCATCCTGACTAGAACAGTACATTTATCTAATTAAACGTCAGGGTTTTGGCCATTTTACAAACTACATACCGCAAACACACTTTTCAGTCTGTAGTCTAATCTTATTTTTGTTAAGCTTATGGCTCAACAATCCAATCCAAATTCTACAATTTGGGCATTTTTTTACACAATTTAAGCTTTGGGCTTTGTCTTTTTCAGTCCCTTACCTCCATCAGCATGGCGACCGTCATGGGTCCCACTCCTCCAGGGACCGGGGTGATGAACCCCGCCCGCTCCTGAGCTGATGGATAGTGAACGTCGCCCACCACCCGCATACCTGATGCTCTGCTACTGTCTGTGGAGGGAAAAACCACTACGTTTCCCACTGACTCCCACAGACGCCTGACATCAGACATTAAAAACATCGTAATGGCTTGATGCTTTATTCCTCCGTGACATTTGTGTATCTGTCTCATGATGCTGACAAAGGGATTATGGGTAAGCAGAGTTTCCAAAGACATATATACTGTATACACATCAACCCTGATTTACTAAGAAT
The DNA here is from genome assembly GCF_023375685.1 of Ictalurus furcatus. Taxonomy (NCBI): domain Eukaryota; kingdom Metazoa; phylum Chordata; class Actinopteri; order Siluriformes; family Ictaluridae; genus Ictalurus; species Ictalurus furcatus. The sequence continues at coordinate 18,786,263 of NC_071279.1, forward strand.
CACAAATAACGGGTGTTTATTTGTGTGTGCAGCGGGATAAATGGTTCTCAGGTGGTTTATTTATAACTGCGTGAATGGCTCGACATTGCCAAGACAAGGTTCAAGGTTAAACGTTTATTGTCAAGGACAATGAATATTGTAGAAGAGTCCAAGGTTTTAAAAAGGTTGCTTGTGCGGCATAATTACACGTTCGGTATAATCCTGCTTAAAGGCAGCGCGGCGTGTCGGAAAATTGTTCAAAATACAACATAAAAAAAAAAAGAAGAAAAAAAGAGAATTTTCTGTTCAAAAGGTACACGTGAATAAAAACATTTTGACACGTTCGATTTTAAAAACTATTTGTATTACCAACTTTAATACCAAGCCGTTAATATAAAAAAAAAAACTACAATAGTATTTACATAAGCGTCCTCATCTTCAAACAGACCTCTGCACGTTTAATACCTGCCCTTCAGCCGTAGTTTACACACAAACTCATGAAGTGACTCTCAGACTTTGCGACGTCACACTTCAGGTGAGAAATAAATCTACTTACGCTGACGCGCTTGAAACTTTACACGTTTATATACGGTATAACCCTGCATCACTAATTTTCCCGTACATTATGAAGGACGTGAAGAATGGTTGATAGAAGACCCTCGATAGAGCTTAGTACGTCAGATTATTAAGTGTATTTGACGAGTTTGAACAGTTTTACACACATCAACACACAATACAATCATTTGTATTATCAATAAAAAGGAATTACAAAGAGAGACCTGGGATGTAATTAATGCCGACGTCGATGACCACCGCGCCGTCTTTTATCCACTCGCCTTTCACCATCTCGGCTTTCCTGGTGCCCACCACCAGGATGTCCGCCTTCTTCACCTTCACAGAGGAGACGGATACTGTTAGCGCTTCTCCGTGGACCTTTTCTCCATGCAGGATTATTGCAAAGCGTTGCAAAAAAAATACTGCACAAAGCGTGAGTAGGAATATGCTTGCACGAGTTTTTCGGGCCTTTAAATGGCACCTGTGCATGGGCAAAAAAAAGTGAAAAGAAAGAACGAGGAAGAGGAGGAGATACTTCTGCTGGAAGGTCTGGAGTTTTGGAGTGACAGCAGGTGACGGTGGCGTGGTTCCACAGGAGGAGGTCGTGCATCGGAGCTCCGACGATCTTACTGCGTCCGATCACCACGGCGTTCTTGCCTGATACCGAAACACCTGCACACACGCGTTCAACATCCAATTTCTCTAAACACATTCAGATCTCACGACTGCATCCAGAAACACCTTCAGCTTCACACTGATCTGAATGGAACCGTTTGGACTTAGTTGTGTAAGGAGTAAAACAATCCGTGTTGTGCTGTTACGGGAAAATCATCAACAATGAAGTACAGTTATTGTTTCCACCTCGTACTTAAGTTTTTTTTCCCAACAACAGCACATCTCTAAGCGCTTAGACGTCTTTATTCCTCTAATCCGACAGCAATTCGCCAGTGATTGCAATTTTCACCTTTACCTTTAATCTTGTGGAACATCTAGAACAAACAAAAAAAAATCCCGTTCTCCCTTACGTTACAGCAGAGCTATAGACAGTCGTCCCCTCACCGGTCTAGCTTTTTTGTCTCTTTTTTTTTGTCTCTCTTGAAGTTAATAAGGCAAAAAAAGAAAGACATACATCCACACAGCTTGTCATGTAACCGAGAAACTGCAAAGAAAAACGTCAGGATATGTAAAGTTACAGCTTTCTGTTATAAAACGCTGACGCTGGAGACGCCTTCCATAAACAAGTGCTGTAAATAAACATCTCCTTACAGAGAACTTCAGCATAATCAACCGTTTTTGTAAATCCGTTTATATGGCGCGTCAAGCCCCTGTGAATGAGTTGACCCCACACACCAGTGTGTGACCCCATTCAGACTCCACACACCAGTGTGTGACCCCATTCAGACTCCACACACCAGTGTATGATCCCATTCAGACTCCACACACCAGTGTGTGACCCCATTCAGACTCCACACACCAGTGTGTGACCCCATTCAGACTCCACACCCCAGTGTGTGACCCCATTCAGACTCCACACACCAGTGTATGATCCCATTCAGACTCCACACACCAGTGTGTGACCCCATTCAGACTCCACACCCCAGTGTGTGACCCCATTCAGACTCCACACACCAGTGTGTGACCCCATTCAGACTCCACACACCAGTGTGTGACCCCATTCAGACTCCACACACCAGTGTATGACCCCATTCAGACTCCACACCCCAGTGTGTGACCCCATTCAGACTCCACACACCAGTGTATGACCCCATTCAGACTCCACACCCCAGTGTGTGACCCCATTCAGACTCCACACACCAGTGTATGATCCCATTCAGACTCCACACACCAGTGTGTGACCCCATTCAGACTCCACACCCCAGTGTGTGACCCCATTCAGACTCCACACACCAGTGTGTGACCCCATTCAGACTCCACACACCAGTGTGTGACCCCATTCAGACTCCACACACCAGTGTGTGACCCCATTCAGACTCCACACACCAGTGTATGACCCCATTCAGACTCCACACCCCAGTGTGTGACCCCATTCAGACTCCACACACCAGTGTATGACCCCATTCAGACTCCACACCCCAGTGTGTGACCCCATTCAGACTCCACACACCAGTGTGTGACCCCATTTTGACCTCTAACACCAGAGTCCCTGCGAAAGAGTTGTCACTGTAGAAACGATAACATATTAGAACGAGCACGTTAATATAAAGCTGTGATTCATGGTAAATATTCCCACCAATCAGAATCCAGAATTCAGCAGCACTGCGGTCTAAGTTGTCGCTCATAACCGAGCTTATTTAGTTTTACGGATCTCCGAAGATCTCGTGAGGTGTGTTTGGTTTTCCGGTTCCTCACCCGTGTGTTTGAGGAGCTCCATACAGCCGTTAGGTGTGCAGGGGATGAAGCAGCTCTGCAGATCACCTCGAGCCAGTTTCCCTGCATTGACACTGCACAGACTGCAGCAGCAGGAACACAGGGAGCAGTTCAGTTGCAGTTAAATCACAAACACATACACGCGGACGCTCCGGTTATCTCTGTAGCTCATGACTTCACTGGTTTCACATCACATCACGTCTTGCGTTTGTTTTCTATCATAACATGATATGATGTCACTACCCACTAATGACGCTTTAAGAGCTTATGAAATGGCATGGACATTTACAAACTCTTTTTCCAACAGGAGTGATAAACACTGACCGAGGCAGTTTTCCGGATAGCTGATCGTGCTCTTACGTAGGTGTCGTGAACATAACAAGAACTTCTGAAACTGTCTGTAATTAACCCCTGAAATCGGACTGTTAAATGGGTGACTTTGTTACAATTCTGGAGCTAAACTAAGCTATTTCCAAGGTCACGCTTTTCTATATGATGAAAGCGTGAGATCTGACTGTCTAATATGAAGGACAAAAGCAGAAATATTCCTATATTCCAATTAAACCTGCGATTTGTTGTTATTTGCTACAGAAACGCGGTATAATCTCTCACCCGTCCACGTCCTTGTCTGGATCCACCGCGTTGGTCACTTTCTCCGTGTTCATGGGATGGATGGAGTCCAGAGGTAGCTGTACGATGAGCCCGTGAACATCTGGGTCCTCGTTAAACAGCTGTATACTCTGCAGCACCTGATGAGCATGTAAAATATTACCGGATACTGCAGATTCGACGTGACCGACATACAGCGCCATCCAAAAGTCTGCGAACTCTAGTGAAAATGTTTCTACTGTGCGTTCTTTTCTAATTTAATGCATGAAAAGAATGAATTATATTATCGGCAACAATCTGAGTGAAAAGTAAAATCTTAGAAATATTCACATGACTTTCAGTCGTTGAAGTATTTGGTGCGGGACAGAGTGAGACGATTCCCGACGCTGTCCTGCCGAGCCTGTCCTACGTTTACTACATCATTAATCATTTAGAAATTTCAAAGTGCAACACAAGAATGATATTGTTTCTGCTCACCTCGTCTTGCGTAGCGGTCTTAGGGAGCCTGATGTGGTTGGCATTAATTCCAATCTGGAAAAAGGCAGAAAGTGGGTGAGAAAGAGAGATAAAGAGAATCACGGTAACATTTACAAATGTACAAATACGCAAGGTTGTATTATAGAATCACAACGTACTCTAGCTGCTGCCTTTAACTTCATACTGATGTAAAGATTGGAGTCGTCTCTGTCCCCAACCTGAAATGGATACGTAGATCTTTTTTTTTTCTCCAGCATGCTTAGAAATTTATAAATATAACATACTGCATATATTAATTTAGAATTAGAAGCTAAGCAGATCCTAATAGCTCATGAGAAAGCAAAGGAAGTCCATAACAGACGGAAACTGACTTGGAAAATGGGTCAAAATGGGGTCATACACTGGTGTACGGTGGACAAAATGGGGTCACACTGGTGTGTGGGGTCAAAATAGGGTCGTTTACTGGGGTATGAGGTCAAAATGGGGTCACGCACTGGTGTGTGGGGTCAAAATGAGGTCATACACTGGTGTGTGGGGTCAGAATGAGGTCGCGTACTGGTGTATGAGGTCAAAATGGGGTCATACACTGGTATATTGTGAACATAAACACACTAACCCAATATACAATCCACATATCCTCGCTTATCAATACAGTAGCAGTTCAATTTTGACAACACTTTCTATGAAAGTCATATTTATAATGAACTGTGAATACACAGCACAATAAGGCCAAACAGACTGCATATAAATCCATAATGAACTTTTTCACACTATCCGTTGTTCCCCAGATGAGGACGGGTTCGCTTCTGAGTCTGCTTTCTTCCTCTTAACATCTTAGGGAGTTTTTCCTCGCCACCGTCGCCACTCGGTGGCTTGCTCCGTTGGGATAAATTCGCACTTTTAATATCTGTACACCGTGTTGATATTTCTGTAAAGCTGCTTTGAGACAATGTCTATTGTAAAAAGCGCTATACAAATAAAATTGAATTGAATTGAATTGAATTGAATACATCCATATCATGTTAATATGCATTTATAAGACCTTATACAAATTGTTATATTCTATAGCTATCTAGCCAGCCTTTTAAAAAAAAGTATATGTATATATATATAAAACAAATATAACTGATAAGCTATTATAACCTGTTAATAATCTACCGTCCCTCGAACCGTTTCATAAATAATTAATACATTGTGTATAATGATTTATTAAGTCACTATAACAAGTTACGGACGTATCGATTCGTCATTATAGATATTTCCTTCAGAGAAAGTGTTATCATATTTTCTTATGTGAGAGAGGTAAAGGAAAAGAGAATGCCACGTTACCAAATGACCAGCTGGAGGGAGAAAGAAAAGCAAAAAAGGAAGAAGAAAGAATAAAAGAAAGTACTGAGTCAGATTATCAGAGGAAAACCGTGTTCACCTTTTATTACCAGAAAAAAAAAATTCTAAAAAAGAAAAGAAAAGAAACACAAGACTAACTTGTAGCACCACCAGGCCCGGTCTAAAGCCCGGAAGCTGACGGTTCATCTCGGCGACGTCCTTTTTCAGACGCTCGGTCACATGTCTGCAGGGAAAGAGACCATGGACGCTAACGAGAACAGGTTTTCAATTCAACGTTTAGCAAAAAAAAAATTGCATAGCATTAAAAAAACACACACTATTTAAATGTGATGTTCATAAGGCTACATGATGCCTACATAAACCCCTTGTGACACCTACATGAACACTTCATGTCCTACTGTCATACTGCCTGCTTACATCAATCGCGACGTCAAGCTGAAATAACGTCCGAGTTAAGTGACGTAGGTGACGTTTTAAAGTTGACATTACATGTGTTATGACTCGACATTTTCACGACATAACCCTACATGAATGTTTAAATGGCGTCAGCGGTCACGAAGACAGCTTTGATCTGTCACGCTGAGCGAAGTGACGTAGATGATCTGAAGCTTACATTAGACAAATCGACACAAATCTACACGGAGCGTTGATTCCAGCAGGCATGAAGTGTCATAATGACTTTTCTTCTTTTTCTTTCATCAATTACAATGTCGTACTAACGTCACACCCGAGTCAACTTACACATGACATAACGTGGACATAAGAGCGCGTTAACCTCAGTGCACTTCTGGCATGTCACAAAATAGCCACGATGCACCGTGGCTTTCTAAGTGATGTAAGCAACATTACATATCATATTGCTGCTTATAAGAGTTCAACGAATGCTTATAGCAATTCTACAACACTGTCATGACAGAGTCGGGTACATCTTCTCTGGGCCTTAAGTAAAGTGAGCTTCAT
>NC_071279.1:18797577-18827577 GCF_023375685.1 Ictalurus furcatus
GAACCTGAAGCGAGCAGTTCATGTGAGGAAACACACCAACATCCCAGAGTTGAAGCTGTTCTGTACTGAGGAACGGGATAAAACTCCTCCGAGCCGATGTGCAGGACCGATCAACACTTACCCCAAACGTTTATCTGCAGTTATTACTGCACAAGGAGCTCACACCACATACTGAAAGAAAGGGTGCACATACTTTTACTTATCAATAAATACATGACTAAGTGTAATATTTATGTCTCATTTGTTTAGCTGGGTTCTCTTTATCTCCTTTGAGGACTTGCCTGAAAATCTGAAGATGTTTGCAGAAATATAAAACACTGAGTGTTGAAATTGAAATCACAAACTTTCAAGCACCACAGTAAAATGTGATAACATATGAGATCAATGTACACACAAAAAATGTGGATACCAGTCTACACAGTAACACAACACACGCTGGTCATTCATTCTGAATGGTAAGAGAGATGACTTGCAGGTTTGCAGGACTCTCGGTGCAGTAAGACGAGCGGTGTGTTACTGGCATTAGCACTCTGTGCTCCCGGCAGCGTGGGCTCTCCACAGCACCATTACAACCCTGTAGCCTTTAAAAGCATTAGCATTGTTTCCTGCTCAGTGGACATTAGCGTGTAATTGCCCTGCTCGGATTGATCTTGTTAGCCAAATGATGTAAGCCCGATTTTCTCCTGGTGCACAGGGCATTTTTGTAGAGGCGTCTAAATGCAGCTCAGTTCCTCTTCAGTTTCTTAAAAATGTTGGCAACCTTCAAGAATTCAGGCACAAAATATTGTACAAGACGAACCCTAATCCCCCCACCACCCACCCACACACACACACACACACACACACACTAAAACCTTCTGACTAAGAACAGTCATACTGATAACAGGTCATATTTTTAAATATTACTATATATTTCCATTCAAAACCATAGCAGCAAAAGTATTGGCACCCTGACATATAAAATAAATAAATATTTCTTCTAATTATCCAGAAACTCTACTGTGTTTGACCTGATGTTATAGTGGGACATGTGTAAAATCTCTTTATCACTACCATTATCAAAAAAAAAAAAAGAACTACCATACAGTGCCTTGCATAAGTATTCACCCCCACTTAAACCTTTCCGCATTCTACAGTGATATAACCTGGAACTGAAATGGATTTAATTGGGATTTTATATCATGACCATAATACAGCTTCTGAACCCCTACATTAGTTCGGTTCCCATCAGAAATCATTATTTATTATAACGGAGTTGTGTGCAATTTAAGCATCACATGATCTAAATATAAACACACCTCTTCCTGGAAGAACGCAGAGTTTGTTAAAGAACATACCGGAACACAGCATCATAAAGAAACAGGAGCAAGTTCTTGAAAATTATTACAAAAGAGTTTGGTTATATAAATATATATATATCCCAAACATTCAAAGTAAATCCATTATTTTAAAGATAGAAAGAATATGATCTAACCACAATGCTGTGTAAAGGAGAAAAAAAATATCTATGGCCAGGAATATTTAGAGAAGCAACCCAGAGGCCACGGTTAAGCTTCTGTATGGCGCTACCACCACCATGCTTCACAGTAGGGATAATGTTCTCAGGATGATGAGCAGTGTTGGGTTCCTGCCAAATGTTTTAGACTGTTATACCGAGGGCAAAAAGTTCAATTTTGCTCTCATAATGTGAAGCGAAGAAGAGTAAGAAGATCATACAGTTGTCAAGTTGTAAAAAGCTATTAGAATGACAACAAGCTACTCCGAAGAGAACATGTTCCTGACAGAAACCAACATTACCGTACATACACTTTTAACAACTTTTTATAAAGTTATTATTCTTGAAGGGTGCCAATAATTCTGGATTTGACTCAACGGTGTAGACGATCGGGATCCAGTTAAATCTAAGATAGAATGCATTAACAGACGTATTTCTGTACAGACCGTTTCTGCTCTCCACTGTACAGAAGAGACGCAGTCATTAATAACCGATGCAGAAGAACAGTAGAGGTGTATAAATAAACACAGATAACGAGCTGCACTAAGGCTGTTCACTGGGAAGCTTAGTGCGTCAAACTAACGAGTGAAGAACCGGAGCATTTGGTTGGAATCCCGGGCGTTCACGCTGAACGGCTTTGGGAGCGTGTCCAGAAGTGAGACGTTATTAGTAACATAAAACAAACTGAAATATCTGGCCACCAGTGGGACTTTAAACAGATGGTGCCGCACTAGTTCCTTACCGCTGACGGGGTATTGGGGCTGTTTTGCTGTTCCTTGAGAACTTCATTACTTTCAAAGAGCCTCACTTGTCAATACGTTATACGTAAATGTTTTTGTTTACCGAATTGTACTAAAAATTCCCGACAGATTCAAAAAACTTGAGCAACCTTGATTTCGTTCCTCGTGCGCGCTGTGCCATGTTACAACACACCAAAAGGACGTGAAGGAGTTCTCCCAACGAACTGAATTCTCAAGAATGCCACATTCCATTGTGTAAACACACCTGTAAACCAGTTAGGAATAAATTTGTCCGTATCCAGTTTGAGAAACAAGGCCGAGTACAAGGAGACTTTTCCTAACAGCACATTCTGACTAAACTCCAGCAGCCAGTGTAGGTCCTAAATGTAATAAACGGTACATCCAGAGTGCAGTATTTACCTGCATGGATAATGCTTGACAGATCACATTACATCACCTGCTCCAGGGGGCGCTGTATCATGGCTGCCCCTGCACTCTGACCCCAACCTCCTTACATGCTGGGGTATGTGAAGAAAAGAATTTCACTGTGCTGTAATGTAAACGTGACCAATAAAAACTCATTCATTCATTAAATGTAACTATAAATGGATAAGAAAAATTGTAATCGTTGGCATCGTTTTATTCTGTACAATACGAAACTGTCAGGAGCCTTCTAGAAAATTCTTGATGCCCCAGGTTAGGGCGAGGAGCAGAAGAAGCGTAGAGTTTAATATCATACATTTTATAGAAATGTGGGAAGACATACCCATCACAAAATTATGAACAACAAACAGAAAAAGTTGTCATTTTAGAATGGCATGGGAAATTTGTTCTTTAGCTACCGATAAAGACAAATTTTTTAAAGCTAGGTACGGATTTTCTAAAATAATTGATGAAGCATGGGGCTGAACGTCACCCAAGCATGAAAATGTCAAAATATTACCTCAGTTTATTACATAAAGAAGATCGTTCTCATTCTTTTCATACGGAACGTTTTGTATTATAATGCATTTCTGAATGTAGTAGTAGATTACAGGGGAAAAAAACGAGTAAAATCGAGAAGTCTGTGTATGTACTGTATGTATATCCATCTGGTGTAACATTTCTTTAATTATTTCCAATATTTTAACCATGTGTTACAACACTGTATGGCTGCTTGTATGTCGTTTGTGGTTTGGTTTATGAAGGGCGCCATTAATAACGGACCTGACTCCGTTTCGTGGCTCTCCTGAGAACGGCTCCAGCTGTCTGATGCAATCATGTAGAAATGTGTTCCGTGTGCTGAGATGCGAGATGTTTACCTGCTCAACACAACACGGGTTCAGAGGCGCGTCCTGATCTGCTCCGGGTTCTCCACGCCGGGTTCTCGTTAGGCGTCACTTCTACGCCCGTGTCCTTCCTGTGTGCTGTCACGCACTCGATCGGCTCATGGGGCGGCTTGTGATTTTAATGCTAATCGATGTGAGCGTGTAGGTGGAGAATCAGATTAAAGCCCTGATATAACGAGGAGAGTGAAGGGGCTGGAGCGAATGCATGAAGGAACTCCATGAATACCCACTCCACTCTGTCTCGCTCGCTTTTTATCTCCATTTCTCACCAGCGCAGGGTGGAGTTTGGATTAAACAGAGGTGTGTCTCAGTTAAGCATTACTGTGACCTTGACATGACCTCGGAGCCGAGTTTTCTTGAGCAGTATCGGCTCGAGTGAGGAGCACGGTCTGACTGCTTGATGGAACCGCAATGCGTCATGCTGAATTTTATGTTTTGGCTGTAAAATATATATATATATAAATATAAAAGAACAGTCTGTGCTGGATCAAGTGCTATTCTATGTGCTGCTGAATAATGAGTGTGGAAGCCATTATGTTCACAAGTCATTTGCAGCGATACACTGGCGATACTCTAGACTCCTTTTAGATTCGTACAGCATCGTATATCACCATATTAGTCTTTTTTTCATTCTTAATTTGACAGCAAAGAATCAAAAAGCGAATTCCTTTTACAGTCCGTATTTTCTATCCCTGATTTTTTAAAAAGGCGTTATTGAAAAACCCCGGTCTCTGAGGCTTCTTCTCAAGAAAAAATCTGGCAACCTCGGAGGCGTGAATTATACACGCCGGTGATTTTAATAATCAGGAATTTGACTAGTGCTTGTGCATATCCCGATTCTGAATACGAAGAACTTTCCCCTACGTAAATACTGAAGCCGCTGACTCTGAATAAAAGTCTTAAACCGAGCTGTTCTGCTTCTTCTTTGCACTGGTCTGAATCCCATTTCAAACATTTTCCTTCATCTTTACTCTGGAGAAAAGGGCTAAAAATCACGCTGTGCTGTTTGCTCTATTCTCATACATTTTAAACACACTAAGGCTGGCATATCGGACACTCGAAATCCTTCTTCCCGGGAACCCAGTGGTTTCTCAGTGAGTTCTGGCCCACCGATGAGGACAACAGCCATCCCAGAGCAAGTTCCTGTGTCCCACTTACGTCAAGACTCCATTAGAGGGTTCTAATAAAACAGGGCTCTGAGGATGCGGTTGAATAAATTTCTATCAGGAGATCATAAAAAGAAGAAAGTGTGGTGTTTTACACTGTACTGTATCCGGGCGGCTCAAGCGGTATATAGGTCACTTTAGTGTGTTTAAAAGTTTTTGTTTTTTTTTTTAGGAGGAACTTATTGGACTGATATGTGTTTTCACATCATAAAAAGTTTCCCTCCACGCATAAGGGTCTATATTTGGAATGCGAACAGGTGCAAGCTGTGCACATGACCTTGACCGAGACGTTTTTACACCTCTCTGCCAAGTAGATCGAAGTCAGTGAGATGAATGAATCAGTATCGGTGGGAGTCGTTCCGTCCGTTCGGTTCCTGAAAAAACGCACCAGCGCTCGCTGGATTTCAGACTGACTGACTCATCAGCGAATAGTAAAGCATGCAACTGAACGAATCGGTGGATGGATCTGAACGGATCATTGAACCGAGTGGACTCGAGTCATTAAATGGACTCCAAGCTCTTACGCCTACTACTACTAATAATAATAATAATATTACAATTACTACTACTACTACTACTAATAATAATAATAATACAATTACTACTACTACCACTACTACTACTACTACTACTACTACTACTAATAATAATAATAATACAATTACTACTACTAATAATAATAATATTACAATTACTACTACTACTAATAATAATATTACAATTACTACTACTACTACTACTAATACAATTACTACTACTACTACTACTAATAATAATAATAATAATACAATTACTACTACTACTACTACTAATAATAATAATAATAATACAATTACTACTACTAATAATAATAATACAATTACTACTACTACTACTACTACTAATAATAATAATAATACAATTACTACTACTACTACTACTACTACTACTACTACTACTAATAATAATAATACAATTACTACTACTACTACTACTACTACTACTAATAATAATAATAATAATACAATTACTACTACTACTACTACTACTACTACTACTAATACAATTACTACTACTACTACTACTACTACTACTAATACAATTACTACTACTACTACTACTACTACTACTACTACTAATACAATTACTACTACTACTACTACTACTACTACTACTACTAATACAATTACTACTACTACTACTAATAATAATAATAATGCCATAATTGAAGTGAAAATGTCATATTTTGGCATGGATGGATTTCGACGCTGCTCTGCGGTGTATTGTTAAGCCCCGCCCCTCTCTCTGACGTCTCCTGACATTTAAGTCATTGTTAGTGCACAGAAATCTGACTAAGCAGCTGCTTTTCTTCCTCGCACTGACCTACAGTCAGATTTGAATGAAGGGTTTCTTGAGGATGTTCCACCAGGAGCTCATTAAGTAAAAGTACAGCGGCGACTGACCTTTCAGCGAATCACAGTGCCTCGCTGTGCAAATTTTACTGAGACGATATACAATTAAACTGGGATCCAGTAAAACAAGACAACCCTATATTAACCTAACTTCCCAAAATGTCACCTTCCTCGTATTTCATTAGCATTTATATAGAGAACGAGACGCTACAAGAGACTACAAACGTTTCTACCGCATAGATTTACAGTCGAGTGCGAAAGCTTGTGCACCCTTAGTGTGTAATTTTTTAAAAAAAGAAAAGGAAATGTAATTCACACAAAGACGTATGTTGTGTTTCACAGATTTTTTTTTTTTTTTAACAAAATGATGAAAGAGTGCATGTTAAGATATTTATATAGATATTGGAGTTTTGATTTATCTGTACTAATCGCTGCAAAATTCTTCGCAAAGTTCTTCTTTGTCCATAATTAAAAAGCGCCGCGATTTTATCCCTCCTCTAAACAGCCTCCCATTTTTTGACTATGTATAATGATGGGAGGGACAGAAAATATAATAACAATTCATTTCCTGTCATGTTTCACCCCCCATTCCCCCACCCCCAGCTATCGAAGAATGAAAACGTCACACAAGCGGTACACCATGCAGCGAGACAGGTCATCTGTGTATGTTTTTATTATTATTATTATTATTATTATTATTATTATTATTATTATTATTATTTTTAACATAGTTATGCGTTAGCCTCATTAGCATGATGTCTGTAGTTTCACAGGAAAATAACACATGAGGTAAAGACAGAACTCTGGTTACTGTAGAAGCTAGCACCTCGAGCTGCCTCCATGGTTGTTTCGGAACACCCACTTTTCACGAGCCAATCAAAATCTGATGAATATAACCAAAGTCCAAAGTCCCGCCCACTAAAATACGACATTTCCCAATGTCGCGGAAATCAAATTTTGCTTTTTTCATTGTCTTTCATGGCTAAACTGTGGAACTATTTTTATTTTTGACAATCTAGAATGTAATATTTTCCATAGGTAAATGATAATAATAATAATAATAATAATAATAATAATAATAATAATAATAATAATAAAGAATAATTAATTAATTGTGGGTACATTTTATATATCGTTTCACCCAGAATGCATGGGGGATGCAAAATTGTTCACTCAGTTTACAGCCTAAACAAACAAACAAACAAACAAACAAACAAGCAAATAAATAAATAAAGAGACTGAACTCCATCAATTTGCAGAATTTTTCCGGAGGCACATGACTGAAAATAAATCCCAAATTTCTTTTTATGTTCTTCTATATTTTTCTCCCATGTAACTTGAACTGATGTTTACACCAGCATTTTATTCACAGCTTGAGTTTATGACATTCTGATTTAAAAAAAAAACAAAGCAAAACAAAAAAACCCGTGTAACACAGAAAGCCCTCCAGCCAACCATTACTGTATAGCATGCAATCACCAGCTTCTGGCTCCAATTTCCCAGAACGCTGTTATTTTTCACCCTTATTTTAAAAGCTCGGCTGGACTAATAGGGCCAATGAAACGCGTCTCTGAAGTGCCGGCCGGAGCCTGAGTGAATCAGCAGCACTTTCAAGCCGGTCGAGGCTCCCTCGCTGTTTTTTAACGAGGGCCTCGATTCATGCGATGCAGCCCGAAAACCCTGAGAATGTGTTCGTTCTTCTTTCAGCGTAATGGAAGTCTTTCTTTTTTCCTCCTTAATGGCAGTCCACTCGATAATCCCTTGATGCAGCAGTCTGTTTGAAACGTGTGATATGTGATGTGGGGCCGATCGGATGCCATTAGCAGAATGAATGACTCAAACAGTGGGGTGAAGGGAAAAGAGGTTGCTCGGATCCTATTGAACCGCGCTCATGATGATCAGATCTGTTTTCAGAGGCGCCATAATGACGTAAGGTCTAAATAGAGGTCATGCGGTACGCGAACACCCGCTAATCGCTAAGTCGGGTACCGCTACATCGTTTAAGCACCACAAAGTGTTTTATTCCTCTAATACCACAGCAAGTTGCCAATGGTTTTATAATTTATTCATGAAAGATCAACACGTTGTACTTTTGATCTATTTATTGTTACATTCAGTACAGTGGAGCGTCCGTGTAACAAGTTAGTTCCTGTTCTCGCTTACGTTATAGCATCTCTAAACGCTCCTTCCATCACCCGCCTCTCTACTGTGCTCATTCTTGAAGTCACTTTTAACTCAAATCGCTGACACTGGAGACTCCTTCCATGAACGCTGAACAAACGTCTCCGTAAAGAAAATTTCACCATACGGAGGATTACGCACGTTTTTAATCTGTTTACGTGGGGCGTCCAGTGTACAAGTCCCCGTGGATGAGCTGTTACTATAGAAACGATAACGTATTAGAATGAACATGTCAATAAAAAGCTGTGTTTAATAATTACATTCCATTCTTAGTCATTTCCCATGTAGACATGTTGGGAACTAAAGGATCTAAGCAACTCAGTATGTAAATTAGAACGAAACGAAACTAAGTAAAGTACTCGTGTAAAGAAAGTAGGTACTCAATTAAATAAATAAATAAAGTACAACCCCAATTCCAAAAAAAGTTGGGACGCGGTGTAAAATGTAAATACAAACAGACTGCACTGATTTGCAAATCTCGCAAAACCCGTATGTTGTTCACAATAGAACACAGAGAACATATCAAAAAAGTTGGGACAGGGGAAACAAAAGGCTGGAAAAGTAAGCGTTAGTAAAAAGAAACAGCTTTGCACATCTGGAAAGGCGCCATTAATGCTGACAGGTTTTAGAGCAACATCTGCTTCCATCCAGATCCCATCCCATCTTTACATCTGAGAGACTCCGCCTCTCTAAGATACTCTTTTTATACCCAATCATCTTACTGTCCTGTTCCCAATTAACCTAATTACTCGCAAAATCTTCCTCCAGCTCTTTCTTTTTACCAACACGTACTTTTCCAGCCTTTTGTTGTCCCCGTCCCAACTTTTTTGAGACGTGTTGCGGCCATCGAGTTCAAAATGACCTTATTTCTTTCCTTAAAACGGTACATTTCCTCAGTTTAAACATGTGATATGTTTTCTGTGTCCCTATTGTGAATAACGCACGGGTTTATGAGACTTGCAAATCGTTGTGTTCTGTTTTTATTGACATTTTACACAGCGTCCCGACTTTTTGTGGAATTGGGGTACGTATGTATCTGTGGAAGTAAATAAAAGTAGTAATATCAGTGAGTAAAGTAAGTCACGTCTAAGTATGTAAATAAGCAATACGTAAGTAAGAGAAGTACACACGTATGCACACAAGTAAGTTAGTAACGTATGTAAGTACTGTAGATAAATAAAGCAATTAAGTGCATAAAATATGTTACTAGGTACAGTATCTAAGTAAGTAAAGTACTTATGAATGTTAGTAAGTAAAGTATCTGCTGTAAGTATATGAACACCTATGTAAGTAATTAATTAAGTAATTAGTTAATGTATGTTTTTACCCTGTCCAGGGTGTACCCCGCCTTGTGCCCGATGCTCCCTGGGATAGACTCCAGGTTCGCCGTGACCCTGAAAAGGAGTAAGCGGTATAGAAGATGGATGGATGGATGGATGGATGGATGTTTTTAAGTAAGTGAGTAATGAAGTAAAGTACATAAGTAAATAAAAATTAGCATGCATGCCTCTTTCCACTTTAAAAAATAAAATAAAAACGTCTGAGATAGTGGACTTTGTTGGGCCTAGGGTTAGGGTTAGGCCTCTTTCTTATTAATGATTGAATAATTGTTTTATTAATAATGAAGGAAATTCTCCAACAAAAAGATAAACCAGGTATCCAGGGCCACCGAGAGTGGAACACTCTACTAGCGTCGCACTGTTTTTGTTTCTGTGGTGGTTTTGTTTGTTGCACACTTTGTGTAGAATATTGATGGAACCTTCCGGAAAGCACGGTTGCTTATCTACAAGACGTTTACCCATTTGAAGAGGAGTCTTATAGTCCTGTCGAACCTTCCAGCTTTGTTGGGGTGAAAAGCCCATGAATATTCTATTAGACCTCCGTAGTGAATAAATGATACAGGTTCTGTAGAACTGTTAGTAACGGTGGATGTAAATTACAGACTCATGAGTGCTTTTCAAACCTTCATGTGCAATTTTCTTCTCCTCCAGAATTCTGTGTTGTTCCCCATAACGTCCATTTTTTTTTGGTTGTTCATAATCGAATTCCACTTTCAAACACTGTGCTGTCAGCAAAATGAAGAAATGTATATATACAAAAAATACGTACAGCTACAAGCAATCCTATGATTCCTGCCATACCAGAAGAGACGTTCAAGACTAAATGCTTCTAATCATTTACTGAGAACCCTCATGGACAACCATGGTGTTATTTTTTTTCCTCTATCAAGCTCCTTCTTTAATGAACTACTTTAAATAACTTCCTACTTTAATTAACAAACTGAATTCATTCCTAATGCTGAAAATAAAAGGCAACCGCAACATTTTTAGTGTTATCAGTCTGTTCATGGTCAAGGTTGTGGTCTGCGCTTCCAGCATCTGCTCTCTGCCTGCAACACAAACAGCCTATAAACACACTTAATTATTAACCACAAGCAGGTGTGGCCACTCACTCGTTACCCGCTCGTTCCCGCCGGCACCCTTGATGAAAACGAGCGAAATTACTATACGACGCAAATAAAAAAACGCACAACGAGTGACATTTTCAGCTTGGACATACAGGGACGCTGGTTTCATATTTATGAGCACAACCACAATTAGTACTTAGTGAAGCCTCCGCTTGACAGGAAGCCGCACTGGATTACTTCCTGTAACGTCAAACAAGGTTGGAGATACTCGTAGAGGGTCTTAAATCCTCCTCCATGTAGAACATGTTAAGTTCTAACGACACTCTGTATCTAGTGCCAGTTTTGTTTTTTAGGCCAAATGGTCTTCATGGCTCAAAAGGTTTCATTATTTTTGTCTCATCAGACAGCAAAACATAATAATTCCAGTGGTAGTAACAGTGAGGCTGTCCTGGTCTCCCAAATGATGTACACCACATGCTTGTGTTCTTAATCTTAATCTTAATCTTAATTTAAATACAGCATGTTTATGCAAAATACCTCAAAGACAATTTGTATCTATGCTCCTCTATTCTCAAAGCACCGAAGCTGAGCTTATCACTTCATACACGACATTCTGGCAGAACTTAGAGATCTGTGCATCTGCACCAGATACCACCTCGGAGAAAGGAATCCCATTTCTGAGCCACGCATGGAGACAAAACTGGAAAACAGAAAGTAGCCCGTAATGACAAACAACCTATTTATGCATATGAACATCAAACAAAAGAAGAAGAAGAAAAAAAAGTCTTTATTTGTGCAAGTGCCACTTTTGATGATTCACTCCCTAATGAACAGTAAAGCCGAGGCACTCGATTCTACGCCAGTCGCCTCGTCCTGCAGGCCAGATATCAAAGACGATGGACACGAGATGCGTTCGGTAATGAGGCAGCGATAAAGCCTATTGCATTATGCAGAATCAACACGAAGGCAGACGAAGGGAGCCATTTTACTTTCCCAAATCCCATGAATATATACATACATAAAAGGTCTATGAATTTTTTTTCCCCCAAAACAAGCTATTTCCACTCTGACAACCGTTCTCACCTGCGTTCCCATTTCAGACCTGCCACCTGTAAAACGTCAAGAACTCAAGAACGAGGTTTGTATATAAAGCTGAGAAATGTCCGCACACGTCCATACCGTGTGCCACTGCTGTAGAATTCAACCCATGGTCTTACACGCTACCAAATTTAGGAATCTGCAAAAAAATTGGATTGGGAATTTGGATCAATCGTCAACTCTGAGCTGGAGAGCGGAATAATGGCATTAGTCTAGAGGCAAAGCACTGGTCCGGATTTTCTTATTCTGTGGGTTATGAATGCGTAACAAGGCTGTGGTCTGATTGGTGAGATTGGGTGAGATGGGCCTCAAAATGTTGAAAGAAGCTCCTCAATACTGCATGATGAGTCATCGGAGGGGAGAAAATTGGGCAGAATTGTTCACACAGATTGAGAAGGCAGGGTAGTGCTGAAGATCATGGAAATTGGGTGTCGCTTATGATTTGAGTTTTCCTCGTCGGTGTGAAAAGAACAAAAACAAAAACGCGAATCTAGGGAAGCACCAGGACGTTTACTGGGTGGTGTTTAAATCCTAGCCATCTCGCCCAGGGCTGGTCTCACCCATATCTCCATACAAAGCTGTGATTATGTAATTATACAAACATGTCTGTACTGTTAGACGTTCCAGCGGTGAGATACAGTGCTTTATGATAACTCGATATTCTGTGTTCTGATAATTACATTTTAAAGTTTACATTTCAGGTAGTCTTCCATGTTTCATGTAGAAAAAAAAAAACATTTGTTTTGACTTTCTTTCTTTCTTTCTTTCTTAACATTTTGAATTATTTATGCTTGTCACGTATCGAGGTTGAGGCAGAAGCAAGTGCAGATAATGACATTTATTTAAACAAACGTACTATGAGACAAAGACACTAAGAGAACTTGGTATAACACTGTGGCATGAAACAAAACACCGAGACATGAACAACAAGAGTCTAGGACAATGAAAGCCAAGCAAACAGTGCAGACAAGGACTATATATACACACGAGTGCTCATTAACAAAACGTGAGTCAGGTGCAGGTGGTCATGTGACAGCTAGTGCAGTGCAGTGGCTGATGGGAAGTGGAGTCCAGAGTTTCTTGATACATGACAATGCTGACATTTTCTTTAAGAATTGTTTATATATTGCTACATTATATGATTATAATCATGAGAATTGACATGAGTCAGTCAGAAGTAATATGAGTCAGATCAGGGAGTCAGGGGGACGCGGGGCCCTCGCATGTCGTAGCCCTGCAAGTCACATCCATGTGATCAGCCTACAATAACAAATGAAAATCTCAGTTTTGATCTTAATCACACGATGCACAGCAAAGATACATCAATTCACAACTGACTCACGTCTTCATATCACTTCAGAACAGACTGACAGTTCAGACAGCGTCAGCATGGTGTGGATTGAGCGTTGTAAATATTAGCTCGTTGTTCGAGCAGACAGTTTTATTTAAACATGATTCTCTCTCTCTCTCTGTGCGTGCGTGTGTGTGTGTGTGTGTGTGTGTGTGTGTGTGTGCGCGCACGTGTGTAATGAACACGGCCTGACGCTGATGAACTCTAGTGTTGGTAATGAGAACTACATTATACAATGCATTATGTTCACACTGACCCTCTGCTGACCTTCAGCCTGACACGACCGGGTCACACTGCTAACGGCTAATGGCTAATCCATCCAGATGTAATTACAGATAGAACCGTGAATAGTGCAGATCTGAAGGCTTGCAGTTTAAAGTCATACAAAAAGGCCCAAGACAGCATTCAATATTAAATGATATTGACAGAAGAATCGATGGATCATTTTATCTGTACAGCGCCGAACGTCAAATATACATCATATCTCCTTGCCTTTGTTTCTGATCCTTGGTCCTGGAGAATCTCTTCTCCTGTACACTCAGCACACTTCATTCAAATGAAAAGCCAATGAACAAGCCAGAACCGGGCTGAACCGTGTGTGTTAGAACCGGAAAACACTCAAACACACAGTACAGGGGAACTCCGGGACCAACCATGAGAAATACTACTATAGCCCACTGTTTAGATTTCAAACCCTTTCACTTGTCAAGGAATAATGCATTGAATGTTAAATATTTGTGGTTTCATCATATTTACGCCAAACCCCGTGATATGATTTATAGGGTTCTTTTCTCAGAAATACACAAATTTTGCTGTATTTATTTATTTATTTATTTAAATGTGATTTAGATAGATCGTTTCTTTCTCACATGTCTACACGATGGCCAAAAGAATAGAAAGTCATCACCCTGGATACGATGCTGTACTGCAGTCTCATACGGGAACACTGTGTCATGCGGTTACAGGAAATGAATCAGTGACAGGGTGGTGTGACGAAGCAGAGTCGCTGTTCGTTTCTGATAACAGCACATCCGAAGTGTTTTATTCCTCTTACACCACAGCAATCTGACCATAATTACAATTTGTTTGATTTATGAAAGAACGGTACGTTATACTTTTTATCCATTTACAGTTACACACTACAGTTAATACCGTGCAAGGTGTGTGTAAACTCCTCTGTGCTGAAGAGGACGGAAAAACGTCACGTCACAGCTGCACCTCTGACGCTAAATGTTAAATAAACATCTCCTTACGGAAAATTGATTTGATTTATTTAGCTGTTGCTATAGAAACGATAACATCGTTAGACCATTAGAACGAGCGCATTCATATAAACCTGTGATTTTGTAGCTGCTCCCTCGTACAGAGCATAAATATACGTCTATCCTGAGCTGAGCGCGTGCCCTCCAGGAGAGGCTGCTTCCCACGTCCGCTATATTTATACCCCGCATTTAGGTCACATGACATCAAGCTAAAAATCCCAGTGACAAAGATTTCATCAGGTCTTTCTAACAGTGTGGATATACAGCCCTGCTTAACCAATCAGAGCGTAATAAAAGTGAGAACCTCAGGTGTTTTCAGACTAAACTTTATCCAGTGTGTCTACCGTATATCTGGGATCACCTCGAACATCAAACAGGAACTCAGTTGCTTCGTAGACGTCCCATAACATACATTAAATGTTACTATAAATAGAAAAAGAAGAAAAAAAACAAACGTATGACATGTTAATCATTCATAAATGTAAAAATTGGAATCGTCAGCAAATAATCGGCTTTCTGACTCGGCTTCATAACATTTTAATCGTCATTCTTGATTCGTTTGCTATAACAGCAGGACACACGTTTTATTCCTTACTCGTCTACGATGTATAACTGCAGTTCTAAATAATAAAAAGTTGATCCTAGTACGCACATTTTGAGAAAAAAAACAAAAAAACAGGACAATTTGGAGAAAAATCCTTCATTTTTGTTTTCTTTGTTTTTTTTTTTGTGTTAATATCAAGTGACCAGGATGTTTATTTCTGGAAAGAGTTATTTATCTGTTAGCATTTTCAGCTTCACTTATAATCTGATTCTGAGTGTATATGAAAAACACGTTTTGCCTGGAGGCGGAACGCTAAACAACACAAGAGTGAAGGAATAAATCGAGACAAATGAATGTTTAAGGGGAAGCGTTTGAGGCAGCGGTTCCTTATTAGCCTTTACACAGAGACCCGGTCGATAAAATCCTGCCACACTGTTATTCTCATCAATATTTAATGCCGAGGCGTTGAAAGGTCTCTGGTGCTGATTTAACCTGAGGCACTTTGATTTTTTTTTTTTTTTTTTTCCTTTCTGAAATGACAGGAAGCAAAAATACGACTCGTGTCGTGCCGCCAAACAAGGACGTCTTACAGGGAGTAAAGCGCACTCCATGTTTTTCTGTATCAACCCAATCTTCTAAACATTTTCAATGACTCATAAGAAGTAACACTGGCTCCTACATAGAGCTGTAAAAAAAAAAAAAAGACCACTTTACAGCATTTTTATGTAACATTAACGTTAATACTAATGACACTGAAACAGATTTCCCAGATGAGAACCGACAGCAAATGGAAGATGACGTCGTTTTAGAAGCATGTAAAAGGGAATATACAGTTTAACCTCTTTGCTTTATGCTAACCTTTTAAACTATCTCTGTAAGCTACATGCTCACCTGTACTTGACAGGTGTAAACATTTTATCGTCTTCTTTGTACGTCTAGCTATCAGGGCTGGACAAATAATCAAAATCAACGATTGGCTAGCAAGTCCTATGTTTTAAAGCCTCAGAAACCTAATTGACGAGGCTAATAAAAAAGTGCTACCCAATGTAAGGTATTAACATATGGTGAGCTAACTAGCTAATGAAATGCATTGAAACAAATGTATTTATGATTATTATTATCATCTTCTAACAATGTTTGTGATGTCACACATCGTGAAGTGAAGTAAGTCATTGGCGAATGTTTTAGCTATGAGATTTGAAGTTCTTTCCTCACAGCGCACATACAGAAAAAGATATTACTCGACTGTGCTTAGCGTCTTTCTCTCTCTCTCTCTCTATTTATATATATATATATATATATATATATATATATATGTTTAACCATAAGGTGACTGCACATAGTAAGCAGAGATTTATATGACAGCTTTAGATTGGACTGTAGTTGCTATGGTTACAATATACACAAATACACACCGAATGATGACGTCCTGGTTGAATGAGTTTTGGTTTCTTTTTGAACTACGATCAATAAGTAAATCACGCAGACACAGAATACGCTTGCCCCAGCCACCCAGACTGCTGATCTTTCCTCCCCTGACTGTAGATGTCAGACATCAGAAAGTGGCTCTCTGTAAATGCTGTCCCCTTTACAGCTACCTGGACATTGTAGGGGTGCCATTACTATTGGGAGCATGTCCTTTTCTCTAGTGTTTGGTAGAGAAGGTACAAAGAAAGGGATGTGAATACTTATGTAAGCCACTTTATGGGAAAGGGAAACGGCAAACTGAACAGAACATCTATATCTAAGGACGAGATAAGATGAAGCTTCACCAAACGAGTGACGCGCTCTGACGAGAGCTGTTGTTTCTCCACCCCGTGGTTGTGCTCTTCCCCGGATGTTCTCACACTCTGTATTCAAACCCAATGGATTTTTCAATCTTCACGCCACCTCAAGGGCCGAGAATAAAGAGAACGAGAAAGGACACGTAGTTTGTCTTTATCTCTCCCCTGGGAATGATTTGATGGCGAGAATGTGAAGATTAACGCCGTGCTGTCGTTTCAGATTCGGACGCTGAGCGTCTGAGCTCCGGTGGGAGACCTGTTAATGTCTGCGCTGATAACGCCGTAAAACTTTTCTAGCTAATAAAGGGGACGTTTAACGGTGATATATTTCAGTCAGAAGCAGAGTCGCTGAATCGATGATAACACTGCGGAGGCGTGATGGATGTGTGAGAAAACACGTTGACTCACAGCTCAGGTTGTTGTTACGTATACGTATGTACAAACTAAAATACACATATATATATATATATATATATATATATATATATATATATATATATATATATATATATAGAATCGATTGTACACTCACCTGAAGAAAGCAAACAACATTGCAAATTTAATGAAATCGATGTAGTTTGCTGTTGCTGTTTGATTATGGATAACAAAGCCCTGGGCTGTGAGTAAATAACACCCAGCGACGCTTTACTCCCGGAAAAACCTTCCGTCTTGTGAAGCTGTCGTTCCTTTTGGATCCGTCTGGACGCTGGGACACTGCGGCGATCTCTCGACGGTCCTCATAAAAAAAGCCGTCCATCGGTTTTCTCGAGCAGCAGCTCTGACAGAAGTGCGGCTACGACTCACAGGTTTATATTAACGCGCTCGTTCTGAGATGTTATTGTTGCTATAGCGACAGCTCGTTCGCGGCGATCCATGTTTAATAGGGTGACGTTTTTCGTTGACTTTTATGTAACGTTTATGGAAGGAGTCTCCAGTGTCAGCACTTTGTAACAGTCAGAGGTGAAACTGTAACTTTGTGGTTTCTAAGTGACATGAAAAATTGCGTGTTTGTTTGTTTGTTTGTTTTTGTTTTGTTTGTTTGAAAATAGACAGGCTGGTGAGGGAGCGAGCATTTCTAGCCGTTTAAGTGCTACTTGTTTCACAGATGGTCCGCAACAATAAACGGATAAAAATGACAGCATTCCTTTTTCATTAATAAATAAGAAACTGTAACGGTTGACGGCTCGCTGTGGCGTAAAAGGAATAAAACACTCCGGGACGTGTTGTTATAGGAAAATAACCAACGAGCAGCGGTTCCGCTGTATCACACCACCCTGTTGTTGATTATTTTACCGTATCGGCATAACATGGTGTTTTGTTGCTGTTATTTGTTTTTCTAACGCATTTTAGGAGCAATTTAATGACATTTGTGTTCCTCCGTGTCTTTTTGTCTTTTGAACGCACCGTCTTTCCGTCTTTTTTTTTTACAGCCGCTTAGTAAGAGCTTTTATCAGACAGTACGATGTGTTTACGTGCTGTACGGCTATCTGTATCTACACTGCCGAGGACTGGAAGACAAACTGAATCAGACAAACAACTCGAGCGATCTGCTTACACACTCGCGCCTAACGATACTCCCCCAGTACCATTAAACTCGGTAAACTCAGTAAACCTGTTTTCCCGAAGGTCCGCCATGATCACTGGTCCCCTGAGAGCCTGCGCTAATCAGTCGCTAATCCAGACCAGAGCGCAGGTCGTCCTGCTGACTCCAGACCTCATGATCCGTATTGCACCCGCGGGGAATCAGGCGTGCAAACAGAAGGCTGTGGAGCAGCAGCGGATAAAGAACTCGGCCCCGGCGGGGGAAACAGATCCATATCTGCTTTATTGATTTCACATCTCTGAATGTAAAACAGGTGGCAGTTGCAGTCGCTTCACGCCAGCTCGGGTGAATTTAAAGACGACCTCGTGCTGACAGCTGCTGAGGCTGATAGAAAAAGATCTCGAGAAGATATAGTGGAGACACAATGTCTTGAGAAAACCTACGTTTTGTTTTTAATGGATTGTGACTTTAGGACAGTATAGCTGAAAATGATTGTGTATTACTACTACTACTACATCTCATTAAAACCATGGACAAACAGCACATGAGGAAAAAAACAAACAAACCCCAGACAATAAGAAACTCTTTCCAATTATCCATGAAATAATGAAGCCCAAAATATCAGCCTGTATAACAAATACTTTATATTTGTATACTGTTATACGTTTTCTTTCTGTAACTGATATGATTACAGTTTCATGATTACACACTAATAAACTCTAGGTCTAGTCTCGGCTTATAGACGGCTGATTTCACCAACGATGTAACGTCTTCCAGGTGTTTTCGTTTTATTTTAAGGTTCTTACTGATAGTCTTGTTACGATCTGTAATAAATACAGGACTTGTTGGCAAAATATCTTCAAGATAAGCCCTTCATGATGAGTGATGCAGTCCTACAAAGGCACTGACTTCGTTTACACGGACAGCCGTAATCTAATTATTGACCTTATTCTGAATAAGACAATATTCTGATTAAGGTGTTTACATGAGTTGCTTTTAGAATACTCCTTTCATGTTCACGTTTTACATGTTATAGAACATATATCGATTAACGTCACGTCATTACGTCACCGCGCCACGCCGTCCGACATCCCTCCAGAATTTCACGTATCGACGTACAGTTGGCCTTCGTTATGGAACCGTATACAGTGTTAGGTGTTTCATTTTTAATTTTTACGCACGCTTCATGTGCAGTTAGTTATGCGTCATGCTGTACGTGCTAATAGACGACTGCTTGAAGCCGTGGGCTGCGTCCCAAACCGCGTACTTACCGTCTGTATAGAATATAGAAATACATGCATCTCGCCTATATAGCAGGTAAGTACGCGGTTTGGGACGCAGCCGTGCTCTCTTGTTTGACATCAAACGGTCGAGCGCTGCCGTGTGTGTACGTGTCCTGACGCAGAATGCGGTGAAAACTCTCACACGACGTTAATAGTGTGATTAAGGTGTGTACATGTCTGTAACGCACGTCCATAATGCGACTAAAACAGGAATACGCCACACGCCTTAATTCCATTTGTGTTTACTCCGAGTGTGACTTTAATCGGATTAAGGTCATCAATAATCTCTGTTTACATGCTAGTTTCTTAATCAGAGTATCGTCTTAATCGGGTTCATATCGGATTATCGTTGTCCACGTAAACGCACTGATTAAGGTTTATTTCAGCAGGCGTCACCTGACATATTTTCTTGCTGACATAAGGTTGCGTTATATCACTTTTTCTTATACACACTATATAACCGCTTTCATTTTAATGCACTGCACTTCTATTACTTGTCAAGTTGCATTATGTAACATGACGTAAAAACATACTTTAACTAGAGTTCAATGTAAATATATATGTAAATGTAACGTTTCAGATGTGTTTTTATTCATTTACCCACAGTCACTATCTGCAA
Source organism: Ictalurus furcatus (assembly GCF_023375685.1). Lineage (NCBI taxonomy): Eukaryota > Metazoa > Chordata > Actinopteri > Siluriformes > Ictaluridae > Ictalurus > Ictalurus furcatus. The sequence continues at coordinate 18,817,770 of NC_071279.1, forward strand.
TGCTTTTTCACACAGGATCAGATGTATCATAAAGATGAGACATATGGCATCCAAGACGTCTGCATATTCACTGTATATCACATGTTCGCTATACGTAGGGTGACATAACAACAGTGTCATGACCCTACATAGTGCGCTCTGTGCCTGATAAAACACCTATTTGATATCTGCAGAAACATTATTATTATTATTATTATTATTATTATTATTATTATTATTATTATTATTATTATTATTGAAGCACCACCTCAGGATGGAATAAAAATAGAAACAAAGTCACAGGATGATCAAGACTCAGTAATAAACTCGCCACTGACTCTATAAGATGTCGGTTAGATTGTTGTTGAAACTTAGAAGGAGAGATCTGGCAGCGTATGCGACGCGGACTTTAATGAAGGGTAGTTATAAAGGTCAGGGGCGATGTAGATCTGGAGGTGCTGTGAGGAATAATGACTCTTCAAAGCTGCCCTCCCCCCCCCCCCCCCCCCCCCCACACACACACCTACAATAATGAGATCAGGGTGGTTTAATGAGCAGGAGTGTTTTCGGTTTTTCTGTGGAGCTGTCATTAGTGTTTGTTTTTTGTTGGGTTTTTTTTTTGTTGTTGTTGTTGTTTTTGTATCTTGCAGTGACATGACATGCAAAACATTTTTTTGTTGTTCGCCGTCAAATCCGTCACCGCCATCTCCTTATATCAAAATCTCTGCTTTTGTTAGAATTTTATATCACATAACATCCATATTGCTATAATCATAATCACAGGCGAATGTATGAGTCTGCTGCATGACATTAGTGTGCTGGTGAGCTAGCTAGTGAGCGTCCCATGGATCTGTGCACACATAACTTCTACCTTACTCAAAACGCAGTCGTACCGTTTCTGCCACCAATCTTTGTGTCCCGTATCATATTTATATACGTTTCCTTTCCTGTCCGTATAGACGCAATTCTGCTTTAAATAAACTCCATTTTTAAGTCACGAACAGCCAAAAGAAAGCAGTGCACTGCACGTCGTACTGCATCTGATTGTGTATGTGAGCAATAAAATTGCAATTGGAAATGCCTTGGTTTTTGTGCTTGGGGGGCACAAACTTTTGCCCTCGACTGTAACTGTGTATCAAGCGTATAGACCTGAATCAATACAACCCTGCTGTGATAACAGACTATAAAAAATACACAAATATCATTATAAATTTCACCTAAGCGTTCATAATGCTACGCGACACCTGCACAAGCACCTACGCAGCCTGCGTAAGCCGACATAAGCCGGTAATTCAAGGGTTATTCCAGCAGGGTTATTCCAAAATATGAGTTTGGTATAAAACCTAAGAAAAGTGACTGAGTAAAGTGTTACTGACATAACTTTATGTTATGACACTTACATTAAGCCTTTATAACAACTGACTTTGTCGAGCATGCGGACTTGCGTTCTGCGACGACGTGTTCAAACCAGACTCACTTTAGTTAAGATTCAAAGTACACGTACGTGATGTTGTCATTAGGAGGTCATGAAACTGTCATGAGATGACGTAAGGCCATCATAAGCACTGACAAAAGAGCAAAAATCTATCACTTGTTACTAAAAGTCAACTTGACGTTAAAATGTCCCGTGAGAGCAGTCTGTGTTAGCTGATGCCTGTCGGAATAAGTCTTTACAAATGTTTATGTAGGTTTATGTCAGTTGATATAAAGTGCTTATACTGAACTGTATACGTAGCCCTATGAACGCTACCCTGAAGTACTCACGTGTTATGTCAACCTGTGTTTCCGTTGATGCTGGGTGGAAGAAGCATTTCGAAATGTCCATGTAGGTTTATGTCAGTTGACATGAAGAGCTTATGTAGTGTTATGAACACTACCATTTTGTGTATATATTACAGATAATTACCGTTATATTAACCCGCCATTAAAGTCAGCGAAGTCCCTCTTTGTCAGCTGGGGTCTGGGGGTAGAAAGATTTACAGAGAGTTATGTCGTTTTCTATGAGTTGACATAATATACTACGTGTTATGTCGCCTTACGAACACCACCCTTATGAAGGTTCTTTTATATGAACAAATGGACAGAATAGAGAACGGAGTTTCGATTCTTTTAACGCATAAATAATCGCCCTGCTTCCCTTTTGGAAATATTTAACACGTTATAAACAGGTCTTTATGAACATAATGCACGAACTCCAAGCGGAAAACCTTCATACAAACCGCACGCTGTAATGTGACTCATCTGGACGTAGAGCGTGTTTTTTTCTCCGTTATCCCGTTTCCTCACATCGTCCGGTGACGCTACACAGGCCCGAGTCGGAGAATGGTGCTGCGTGTGTGTGTGTGTGTGTGTAATGTAATGACTGTGTGATGGGAAGTGATCAGTGAGCTTCATCTGCTGTACGCTGATTAATACCACTCTGCAGGGAGGGTTTCTTTCCTGGCCTGTGTTGTCTTTTTTCCCGCTGCAGGGAAGACGTGATGAATCCCATGACAGCGTGCGAGCTTATGTTGGATCTGAGACCGGGACTCGGGAGCCAGAGACGGCGAGCGGAGGACGGATGGAGGCTTCTGAGCCCGTGGTGTTGAACAGCAGATGGAAAGTTGGAAGGTGTTAGAGACAAAAAAAAAAAGTCGCGTTTGTTTTAGTGTGAAGCAGACCGTTGCGCTAAATCTCTGAAATCCTTTATAAAGGTTTAAAAACACGTGGAACTCAACGCCAACCGCGTCCATGACGACGCCTCCACCGCAAACCGTTCTAATCCTTCTTCTACTAATGTGTGTGACGGAAATTACCCTTAAAATATGCTTCAAACAGGAAGAAAACTCATTTCAGATGTTTGATCTTGCTGTGACCTTGACCCTGTTTGAATCAATTCCAACATCGAATCAGTTCATCTGCTGGTTCCGATGATGATTCCATACAAGTCCTACAAACGTTCAACCACTCGTTCTGGAGATATTACCTTAATGAGGATCTCAGACGCATGGACAACCCAAAAGCATAATGCTTCTACCACTCAGTGGAGCTGGGTGGAAAAAAACCCCATCGTTTTCCCAGAGTCGGGCTGAGATACCCGGTCTGATCCGGAGTGAGTGGAGGAGTACAGCTGATGAAGGAGAAGGGTTTAGTGATAGTTATTGAGGGAATAAAAAGCACAATAAAAATAGCAGTTTGTCGTTCCGTTCATACATGTTCCATAAATATCTGTGTATTTTAGTGAGTTAGCAAATAAATGAATAAACAAATAACTGGAGACTACTCTTCCATAAATGATAAATAAAACAACGCAGCTCGTCGTGTTACTGTAAAGCAGTACTGTAAAACTCCTCTGTCCCGAAATTGCTAGAAAACGTAAAGCTTTACCTCGGATTTTTACAAATTCAATTCAATTCAATTCAGTTTGATTTGTGTAGCACTTTTAACAGTGGACGTCGTCTCAAAGCAGCTTTACAGAAACATATAAACACAGGATAGAGATTTTAAGTGTGTGAATTTATCCCTATTGAGCGAGCCGGTGGTGACGGTGGTGAGGAAAAACTCCCTGAGATGATACGAGGAAGAAACCTTGAGAGGAACCAGACTCAGAAGGGAACCCGTCCTCATCTGGGTCACGACGGATAGTGTGAGAGTAAAAGAAAGTTCATTATGGTTTTATATGAAGTCTGTGTGTTGAACTAGTCCACTGTGCATGTGGTAACTGCAGTCCCAAGGCCATCGCAGCAGCACTGCGTCGCGGTGCACGGCTACGCTGAAACGATACACCGTATCTCGGTGCAAATCTTTCACCAGTTCGTAAAAAAAGAAAAAAAAACCTCAAACATAGTGGCGATCTACGTTTACTGGAGGAATGAGTGTGACCTTAATACACTTTTCTCTTTAACGTGTGACGAATTTGTCAGGAGATGAAATAAACACTCCTGTGATTCGGCTTAAGTGGTTGTAAACGTAAAACATGATGGTATTAGAAATGTTTTATTTTTTGTCATTTGGTGGATTTCGGTGTGTAAATTTGCAGAGCTGCTGATATGCCTGACACACACACACACACACACACACACACACACACACACACACACACACACACACTTCTGCTCCCCAGCAACTGGAAATTGAATGAAATCTCCAGGACCCGATTGTGGAACTGATTAAAGTCGTCTCAGAGAGGCCAGGACCAGCGCTTTATTGGAGCGTACCTGGCACTCTGGGATAATTACTCGCTTAAACCGCAAAACGTTTTAACCTCTAAAGACTCGGCGTTTACGTCTGTCACTGCATTTACCTGCTGAGTTCATTTACTTACACCGTAGCGCTTATCCTTACACTATTTCATTTCAGCATCTGTTTTTAGTAATAATGTATCACACTATAATTGGGTCCAATCACACACTGCAGGGTGACAGGAACAGGAACCTCAGCGACTCAGGCCAAGTGCTGCCTAAAATAATATAAAGCAAATGTAAAGTGTGTGTGTGTGTGTGTGTGTGTGTGTGTGTGTGTTTTCCTCATTTCTCCTCAGTCTGTATGAATGACGTGTATTATGGAACCGAACACACCGAGTCTGTTTGTTAGAAAAATAACTACAGACAAAATAAAAGTACAGACCGAATTAGAAGTAAATATTTCGAGTGTAAAATGGTTCTCCGGTTCATTTGAAAAGTAAATTAAAATGGTTACACAATCATCTGTGAAGTGATGATGTCAGACACCAGGGGTTCCAACATCACCATTAACCCACGAAGACATCGCACATGCGACAATTCTCCAATCTTTTCAAACAGACCTGCCTGCACTCTTAAAAATGAAGGTCCTTCAATGGTTCTTTACAGCGTCATAGGTTCCGCAAAGAACCTTCTTCTGGTCAAGAACCATTTTTGGTTGTATAGGGTTCTTGAGTTGAGCTGTACGGTTGTTTGGAGGTTGAAGAAGTTCTTTATGCTTTAGTATAGGTTTTTCAGTGCAGTGTATTGGTTGTTCAGCATGTCATCCCTTCACAGGTTAAAGTCAACCCTGTAAGGTTCTTCGCAGGACTGGACACGGTTCTCCTGGCATCACTTTTAAGAGCGTTACTTTGGTTCCTTAAAACACTACAGTAACTGAGGGGTTTTTTTTTTAGAGAATTTACGATAACATGGTTCCTTGTGGCACTGCTGTGAAGAACCATTTCTGGAATCTTTAAAGCAGGAGTAAATAGATGGTTCTCTGAAGAACTTGAGAGTAAAAGGATCTTTGTGCACCTGAAAAGGGTTCTCCCATGCATAGCATCAAATGCTTTTTGGTTGTAACTGGAAGCTTTATTTTTAGGAGTGTGCGTAAGCTAAAGCGTCTCGACGTGTAAAGGAAATCATTATTTGCCTCCGCGTTCCGCTTCTGTGATTAAAATGTACATTTCATTTCAAAAGACACGCCCCTGAACCCTTCATTTGTGTTATTACTTTCCCTTCTCTGCGTTATCATATATACATCCTTTTTGATAATATATTCGGTGGGTCTGCCTCAGGCTTTAATATGGTGACTGGCACACGTTTTTAATCCGAAAACAACGCAACGCTGCGTGAAAAGAGGTTGGGGGGATCGTTGAGGAAACCCTCACCTCCACAGCATTAAAATCCGTCATGGAGAAGAATCTGCAAGCGCTTCGTTCACCAAGCAAGAACATTTATTCTGTCTAAGCACTTTTTTTTTTTTTCTGCTGGTGCAAATGTTTTGGCACCCCAATACACAGTACCAACTGAATCAAACCCTTAAAACTGTGATCTGGAGATTATAGAAACCATATACATCTCAATCGCACTGGATTGAGTTCTGGATTGTGATTGGTCGGAAGGCGTTGATTCATTTTCTCAAACAGCAAGTTTATATTAACTTAATCGTTCGAATACGTTATGGTTTCTGTAGTAACAGCTCGAAGACAGGGATGTGTACAGCGGACGCACCGTATAAACGGCGTAAAAACTGTATATAATCGTTGATAGGGTGACGTTTTCTGTAAGGAGATGTTTATGTAAGAGTTATTTTTGGAAGGAGTCTCCAGTGTCAGAGGTAAAACTGTAAATGAGTCCTAGGTTGGGGTTAGGGTTAGACTTCGCGGTTTCTCTGTAACATGGCAAGCTGCATTTTGTTGTTGTTGTTGTTTGTTTGTTTGTTTTAATTTCAAGAGAAGAAATAAGGAAGGCTGGCGAGGGAAGGACTGTTTATAGGTGCTATAACGTAGAAGTGAGAACAGGAACTAAATTGTTTTGTTGTTGCATGATGTGTTACTCTTTATTGAATTATATAATAATAATAATAATAATAATAATAATAATAATAATAATAATAATCAACTATAGAGAGGTAACGGTAACTCTGCTTCATCACACTACACCGTCACGGATTATTTTTGTCTAACTGCACAACAGCGAGGGGTTTTATTCATTATACGTTTCCAAAAATACTGTGATGTTCAGTGTGTAACGACGAACCAAACTGAAGACAAGAGCGAAGTGGAGACGGGACCAAAGCAGAACGCGTATGATGGGTGTCACTATGGGAACCGCACTGCAATCTGTATGTGGGAAACCATAACAACACATCAGCGCAGACATCTTGTTTTCTGACCCTGAAAAGAGAAACGGAGCAAGCATGAGGAATAAATCTGACCAATCTGCACCTGACCAAATCTTTCTAGTGACCGAGGGTGTTCCATCTTATTTCTGTCCATTTGCAAGTAAAATGCTACAGATAAACTGATACAGTGTGCAATAAGCAAACAATTTCCATTAGACATCTTTTTTTCCTCCTGGACCTTTATGACCGGTTCTGATCCGTTACATGTGCTGAATGTGTTAAACACACGTCAGGAGCAGATGGAGAGGATGGCAGTAGGAAATGAAACCCCTGGTTAATGGTCTTAGGGTTTATCAGTGCAGAGATTAACTGAGGTTTATCAGTGCGGTTAACAGGGCTCATATTGTAGAGGTCGTGAGGTGAAAGGTCGCAGGGTGAAGGAAATTAAACCGGACGTGCATGTCTGCGATAAAACAAGCAGTCTTAGATTGGATACAACACAGACCGATGCCAGTTTGTTGTTTTTTTTTTTCTCTCCTTTTTTTCTCTCCAAATTTTACTCTGTATATAGTAAATGTATGTTCATGTAAATAATGTTCATGAACGAAATCCATATTAAAGAGGTCTGTGGAATCGGTTCTGTAGTTAAAACGGGTCCTGGTTACAAACAGCATGAGAACCTCTGCATTACTGCCATAATTATTCCATACTTGTCCTGTGCAAGAACCTTGATGGATGGATGGATGGATGAATACATGGACGTATGGATGGGTAGATGGATGGATGGACGGATGTATGGATACATGGATACATGGATGGACAGATGGATGGATGGATGGATGGATGGAAACATGGATGGATAGATGAATACGTGGATGGATGGATAGATGGATGGACTGACGGATAAATGGATGGATGGATGAATGGAAACATGGATGGATAGATGGATGGACGGACAGATAGATGGATGGACGGATGAATGGAAACATGGATGGATAGATGGATACATGGATGGATGGATAAATGAAAACATGGAGGGATGGATGAATATATGGATGGACGGATGTATGGATGCATGGATAAATGGACACATGGATGGATGGATGGATAGATGGATGGATGGATACATGGACAAATGCTTTTTATGGATGGATACATGGAAACATGGATGGATAGATGGATGGATGGATACATGGACAAATGAATGGCTGGATGGATTGATAAATAGATAAATGGGTGGCTGGCTGGATGGATACATTGATATTCACATAGATTAAATTAATAATAATAATAATAATAATAATAATAATAATAGTAATAATTCTGTCTATACAGGGCCTTTTGAACATTAAAAGTAATAATAAAAAGGTATTGAGAGAAAATATGGACATTAAATGTATTACATTATAAATATGGAGTGAGAAATGGAGGACAGTGTGTGTGTGTGTGTGTGTGTGTGTGTGTGTGTGTGTAATAAGTACAAGCAGGTGTAAGTGTTACTTGCTTGTAACACTTGGTTGGTTTGCTTGTTACTTCCTGCATCCTGTGTGATATTCTGTTGTAAGACTAAATCACAGCGCTGATCAGACTTGGGTCAGAATTCCTTCAGAGTTTAGTCAGAGTGAGTAATCAGCACTGTTCCCCAGACTGCTGCGTTTCCTCAATTACTCAAAGGTCATGCAGACTCCACCGCCTCATACCTGCTATTTCATCCCATTCCTCATCCTAACAGACCATCCTTTCCACACACACACACACACACACACACACACACACACACTCAAACACAAACACAAACAAAACACATTGTCTCGCTCATATTGTGAGAAAGGTCTCAGTAAATGTTGCCTTTTCACTGACACATTAATTTTCCTTTTGCTCGAAAGTAAGTGAAAAAGCCAAAGCTGATGGAGATTAGTCCAACAGAACAGTGTGTGTGTGTGTGTGTGTGTGTGTGTGTGTGTGTGTGTGTGTGTGTGTGTGTGTGTGTGTGCGCGCACGTTGTGTAACATTTCCCCTCCACAGCCCACGAGGCGTGTGTCTTCTTTTCACTCTTTCCCAGAATGTGTAGGTTTGAGCATGAAGGCAATAAAAGCGTCTGGCCTTGAGGGATTCACAGACAGCAAACGCTTTTACTTCTTTTCGCTCTTGTTCCTCTAATGTGTGTGTGTGTGTGTGTGTGTGTGTGTGTGTGTGTGTGTGTGTGTGTGTGTGTACGTGTGAGCGTGTGCGTGTGTGTTTTAGATGTTTCTCCTCACTCATGGTTACCAGGAGGTTAAAAATTGCAGAGAACAAACATATTTTGTCTTCCACTTTCACGGTTTCGATTGAAATGCAACGATTTTGGACGTAAGAACTGAAATCGCTACGAAGTTGATGTAAAGTTTCCAAAGAAAAGAAAAAAAAAAGTATTTTTTCCTTTTTTTCTCTTCGCTTTTTAATTTATTTTCTTTTATACAGACGATCTACAGCAGATCTGTTGCACTGGTGCATTCTTTACTGCATTTTATGAAAAACGGAAAAGATTCAATAACACTTGTCAAGAACATAGTCATATACACAAGCTCCTTGTCCAGTGAAGTTCTTTCAATGGCTAGTCATGTTAAATAGCACAATAAATGAGCTACAGATGTGCAGATTTAGCAAGTTTTGTGATTGTAATTCAGTCCTAACCATGTGAAATACCTGCTGAATGCTGATTGGCTGACGGCCAATCATTAGAAATCCACTTACAGATTAGCTCAACAATGTATTGCGCCCAACACTGTTCCAGCACGACGACGCCCCTGTGCACACAGCGAGCTCCGTGAAGACGTGGTGTGTGAAGGTTGGGAGAAGGAAGAAGAACTCGAGTGTCCTGCACAGAGCCCTGACCTCAACCCCACTGAACACCTCTGGGATGAACTGGAGTCTTCTCACATCAACAGCAGCGCCTGACCTCAACCTTTTTGTGAATGAACACAAATCCCCCACAGCCACGCCCCAAAATCTAGTGGAAAGCCTTCCCAGAAGAGTGGAAGCACTTTATAACAGGAACGGAGGAATGAATCTGGAATGAGATGTTCAACACGCACATATGGGTGTGATGGTCAGGGGTGCACATACTTTATTTATTATTAAGTCCGGGGGTAAATCTGAAATAATAATATCAAATACTATAAATAAACCAAATAATATAACAATTCATATACATTTATATGTAAGATAAAAAAAGAGAACTTTACTTAAATAGATTTAAGATAATAATAAAAAAAAACAGTCTATAACACTGCGTTTCCAT
>NC_071279.1:18832577-18925077 GCF_023375685.1 Ictalurus furcatus
GCATTACCAAGTATTACATTATCTCTAAATGTCATCATCTCCTACTGAGATTAGAACACAATTTTATCAGATTTTATCCGACGCAGATTCGCTCCTGCTGATTTCACCATGCAGCCTGTTACACCAGCGCACCAACAGACGCCATAAATGTATGAGCAAGCGTCGCGTTCTGTCACCACCTCTCCCTTTCCAGACAGTCAGAGTGTGAGAGTGTGTGTGTAGAGTGTGTGTGTAGAGTGTGTGTGTAGAGTGTGTAGCTTTCTCTGAGCCATGGGGCGTTACAGGCCCAGCGTGAGATCAGACAGTGGAGTATACACACGGTGATCAGACTGTGGGTACACATGGTGATCAGATAGTAGAGTGTACACACGGTGATCAGACAGTGTACACACGGTGATCAGACAGTGGAGTGTACACACGGTGATCAGACTGTGGAGTGTACACACGGTGATCAGACTGTAGAGTGTACACACGGTGATCAGACAGTGGAGTGTACACACGGTGATCAGACAGTAGAGTGTACACACGGTGATCAGACTGTGGAGTGTACACACAGTGATCAGACAGTGGAGTGTACACACGGTGATCAGACTGTGGAGTGTACACACGGTGATCAGACTGTGGAGTGTACACACGGTGATCAGACAGTGGAGTGTACACACGGTGATCAGACAGTGGAGTGTACACACGGTGATCAGACTGTGGAGTGTACACACGGTGATCAGAGAGTAGAGTGTACACACGGTGATCAGAGAGTAGAGTGTACACACGGTGATCAGACAGTGGAGTGTACACACGGTGATCAGACAGTGGAGTGTACACACGGTGATCAGACAGTGGAGTGTACACACGGTGATCAGACAGTGAAGTGTACACACGTTGTGCTCGGATGTTCCTCGTTTTGTCGTTTTCTTTTTACCGACACTATAACGGTCCGTTTGGAGAGATCTTAAGCAGTTGTGATGGCATTTTTAGCCACGATGAACGAATTAGTTATTCAACTGTCATTATGTTAAACTCTTTGCTCTTATCACACGAGCAGTTCAGACAACTTCTATCACTTTGTACTGATGACGTTACGTGTAAAATTTTAAGAGAATTCGACTTCACTGGACATCGACATTTCCATAACAGACTCACGAGAACCCTTACGGTGCCACCACGAACCCGCGATTTCCCCAAACGCCAAAATGTACAGACTTAGAAAATGGTGGTTCCTCGAGGGCTCTCTGTAGATGGTTAATCTTTATAACCAGGCACTGTTGTAGGGTTCACCATGAAACAATTAAGGGTTCTCCCAGAAGGACAAGCTAAAGAGCCCTTATTCGTCTTTAAGTACTTGTGTCCTGCGTCGCAGCGTTACATCATTCTTCTAAATTAGACCTTTAAAAAAATAAATGCAGCAGGAATGTAGCTTCCAGGTTTCAGATATTCCATCATTGAGAACCATGCGTGACCAACGTCTGTAATTGTAATATTAGTTCCTATTAAGGAATAAAACAATGCGTGGGTTTTATAAAATAAGGAGTGACGAAGAGGAGGTACTGTTAACACCCCGACATAAGGATTCTTTCCTGTAACAAATACGAATGTGAAATAAACTAAAAATTCCCCACATCAACAATTAAACCCTTTTTTTTTATCCGTTTATGTGGAGCGTCCACTGTATAAGTCCCTCTAAACGCCGTCCATTACTATAGAAACGATAACGGATCAGAACGGGCGCGTTTCCCGCCGTGGCCCTGTGTGTGCGGAGTTTGCATGTTCTCCCCATGCTGCGGGGGTTTCCTCCGGGTACTCCGGTTTCCTCCCCCAGTCCAAACACATGCACGGTAGGCTGATTGGCGTGTCTAAAGTGTCCGTAGTGTATGAATGGGTGTGTGAGTGTGTGTGTGATTGTGCCCTGTGATGGATCAGCACCCTGTCCAGGGTGTACCCCGCCTTGTGCCCCATGCTCCCTGGGATAGACTCCAGGTTCCCCGTGACCCTGTAGGTTAAGTGCTATAGAAGATGGATGGAATATCTACTGGACATTCTCACTAACATGTTTTCTTTTATCTTAGCATGAATAATTGAAAAGGTTTTCGGTTCTGACGAAGTTGCCGAAGGGCCAGTATTACAAACGCTGAGATGATATTTCAACACTGCGGTTTATATTAAATTATTAATCAGGTTGTGTACATAATAACGTGTGCTGCGTTAATCTGAATAATGATATCTGTGAATAAAGTCTACGTGACGTTGGGTCAGGTTTTGAACGGCTGTTGAACAGCTGTGATTGTTTTCATTTTAATATCCTGTTGCACTGAGAAAGGTAATTCATCATCTCTACTTAAAAATCGAGGTAACAGTTAAGTACGGCCTACATAAACGATTAAATGCAATTTTTTTTTTAAAAGAAACCATGCGTAATCATTGATATGGTGAAGTTTTCCTGAAGTAACATTATGGAAGGAGTCTCCAGTGTCAGTGCTACAAGGGTTAAAGGAGTTTACACTTTTTTCAGGTTTCTCATTCAACATTCCACAACATTAAATATAACTATAAACAGAAAAAAAAAAGCATGACATGTCATTCTTTAATAAATAAAATTTGTAATAATTGGTCGATTACTGTGGTATAAGTGGAATAACACACCATGCTGTTATAGGAAAATAATCAACAATGTTGTGCTAAACGTAATTCTGCTTCATCACACCACATCATCACTCGCGATTTTTTTTTCTTTAATTATCTTTAGGATACAGTTTCAATAAAGTAAGCATTGAGTAAGGCTTGGGCATGGGGAACTTAAACATATAAGAAAAGACGTAATTTGTATTTGAAAAAAAAAAAACAAATGTACAAGCATGCAAATAAATGTAAAAAAAAAAAAAAAAAAAAAAAAAAGGAAAAAAAATGAGAAAAGGAAATAAAATAACACCTGGAGAGAAAAGAGGGAAAAGAAAAGCCTTTACGTCGAGATCCGGGTATGAATGTGTGTTCTGAACCCTAATAAACTCTCTAAGCTCTACACACACTCAGACTCCTGCTCATAAATATTCAAATCCCACTGTACAAAGAAAAAGAAAAGCTGCAAGCTATTTAAAGAGAGTGTTGTTAATTATTATCCCTCAAAAAAAACAAAAAAAAAAAAAACAAATGTGAGGATCATATGCTCGTCCCTTCCAGTCATGTCTCGCACCTCTTTCCAGTGTTTAATTACTCCACTACTGCCATGTTTTTCCTCACAGAAAGATCTTAATTACGTTCCGAAATAGAGGAGCAGGAGCAGAGCGCTGTGTATCACCAAGCTGCAGCACACATGGAAGGGTGCCATTACTTTTGATTTTAAGGACATTTAGAAAAGTGCCAGTGAACTTTTTTATTTTTTATTTAATTTTTTTTTTTTGAGAAATGACTGCACAGAGATGAATAACATTTTTCTAATCCCTGTATTGTTATTCCAGTCACCTCCTCGTGAAATCACACACTCGCCTCAACACACACACACACACACACACACACACACACACACACACACACTCCTCTAATTATGGATTTATTCTTCACAAGAAAGCACGGAGAGAGTAATGATTGTTTTGGGCCTTTGTGTGTTGAAAAGATAAACGGCGCCGAAATGAATGCTGCCAGAACTTCAGAAAGAGAGACGTAATAAACAGAAGCGTAATCGTGTAAACGTGACAGTGGCGTTTCATCTCCCTGCTTTGTGCAGTGATGTGAGGAGGACGCTGGACTTCGCTGGAAAGTAAGTCCAGGATTTAAAGTGACGATTAAAATGAGTATTCTGCTGCAAACATTACAAACATTACAACATTTACGGCATTCGGCAGACGCCTTTATCCAGAGTGACTTACAGAAGTGCTTTGAAGTCTATCAATAAATCCCGATACTGGTTCACTAGGTCACGGACTAAAAATACCCTCAGTCTTAAAACTCTTTTGGGGGGTAATATAGTAAGAAAAGCACACATACAACACATTGTTTGCAAGAAAAGTGCTAAGTTAAGTACTTTAGGAAGAGGTAGGTCTTTAGACGTGGTTTGAAGACCACCAGTGACTCAGCAGTTCGGACATCTATGGGAGGTTCAGTCCACCACCGAGGTGCCAGAACTGAGAAGAGTCTTGATGCAGGCCTTCCTTGTATCCTGAGAGATGGTGGGACCCGTCGAGCGGTGCTAGAGTATTGGAGGGAGCGTGATGGAGTGCGGGGTGTAATTAGTGCTTTGACGTAAGTGGGTCCTGGTCCCACATCACCACGGGGAGGTGTGGGAGAACTTAGGAAGGTTGAAAACAAGTACAGCAGCTTCATTCTGGATCAGTTGCAGAGGGCGAATGGTGCTCAGAGTGAGTTGCAGTAGTCCAGTCTCGAAATGACAAGGGAATGAACCAGCACCTGTGTGGATTGAAATGAACAAATCCTTCTGATGTTGTAAAGAAGAACTCGGCATGAGCGTGTCAGATTAGCAATGTGAGTGGAAAAGGACCGTTGATTTCCGAGGTTACCCCAAAGTTACGTGCAGTGGCCGAAGGTGAGATCTGAGAGTCGTCCAGGAAAATCACGTGGGGATGAATCATCTGGGATGAACAGCAGTTCATCTTTGCTGGAATTAAGTTTCAGCTGATGAAGGGCCATTCATGATGAGATATCTGCCAGACATGCTAACATCTGAGCAGGAACAAAAGTGTCTGAGGGAGGGAGGGAAGGAGAGGATGAGTTGAGTGTCATCTGCATAGCAATGGTATGAGAACACATGTGAGGATATGACCTCACCAAGAGATCAAGTACAGAGGGAGAACAGAAGAGGACCAAGGAATGAGCCTTGTGGGACACCAGTGGAGAGTCTGCATGTCACCTGATATGACCGAACTTCCAGGAGGAAGCAAACCTTTGCCATGCTGTGCCACTAATTCCAAGACTCACGAGGGTGGACAAGAGCGTCTTGTGGTTGACTGTGTCAAACACTGCTGAAAGGTCGAGGAGGATGAGGACTGCAGTTTTACGTCCTCAGCATGGTGTTGGCTGTACAGGAGAAACAAAATACTGTGTTAATAACACGGTTATACCAGGTTCCATACGCATCACTAATATAAGGTCACGTCCTCTGTACATTATTCATCCTAAATAAAATGAACAGGATGTCCGGTTATTAGTAACTGACCTGAAGGAGGCGCTGAGGAGACAGAGGGACACAGCTAGAAACGTAAACGTGATTAACATACTGCAGCAACCACGTCCAATCTGCAGGACTTCTCCTCATTACTTCCTGTTAGCCTAATAATCGGTATCTCAGACAGGTATGTACATTATTAACTCTGCCTGGAGCTACTGCATACTCTTCCATCCATCCATCCATCCATCCATTTTCTGTACCGCTTGTCCTACACAGGGTCACAGGGAGCCTGGAGTCTATCCCGGGGACTCGGGCCACAAGGCGGGGGACACCCTGGATAGAGTGCCAACCCATCTCAGGGCACAATCGCACATGCACTCACAACCCTGGACAATTTCAAAAGCCAATCAGCCTAACAAGCATGTCTTTGGACATGGGGGAGGAAACCGGAGTACCGATTAATGTGCTGACCACTTACAGTAGCCACCGTGCCCCCTTCAGAAGGTGTTGAGTAGTTTATTTTAACAGCTGCTCTGACAGCAGTGCAGCTTTATATTAATGCTCTCGTTCTAATACATTATCATTTCTATAGCAACAGCTCATTCACCCGGACTTGTATGGCAGACGCTACACATAGACCGATTAAAAAATTGATGTGGTAAAGTAAGGAGACGTTTCTTTAACATTAACGGAAGGAGTCTCCAGTGTCAGCGCTTTGTAACAGTCAGAGGTAACGCTGTAACGTTAAGCTTCAGGACAGAGGAGCTTACACTACAGTAATTTGCCAATAATTACAATTTATTTATGAATAAAATGCCATGTCGTACTGTTTTGTCCATTTGTGTGTGTTTGATTCCTTCCGTATCATCTCGATATTTGCAACACACAAGAAACCTCTGGAGGAAAATAAATGATCAGTGTGTTACATTACATATACCACAGTGCTGGGAATTAAACGGTATTTCTTATAATTGTCATGGATACCAAATTGACACATAGATATTTTTCATGGAAATAGAAATTGGCGTTTTTATTTAACCCAGAGGTCAGATTTTCCAGGCTGAGGAACATAATGGTTCATGTGATTGGGGACTTGATTAGATTCCACCATCCAATTACTTTCCATGTTATTATCCTTACACCAGCCTGCTCTGCACTGAATCTCTCATTTCCCTCATTATTTTTCATGTCTCTGTTGATATAAATGAAGCTACGAGTAGTCTAACACGGTGTGTGTCGCTGTGTTTTTCTTTCCAATCTGCCTTTATAATGAGGAAATAATAACACCGTAAAGCCGATTCATTGTTATGTAGTCCACGTTTAATAAAAATCTCCCCGCATAAATAATTGGTCTATAATTAACAACGATTGTTGGTGTTTTTCTGATTATTCAGTACATTGTTCTATACATGCAATAAGAAGTGATATCAGACCAGCGTCGGTCCGAAACGAACAATCTTAATAAAACATCCTATGGCGCGCCAAAGGAGAATGCGAGTAACTCCGACTGGCCATCGCTTCCCATTAACCTCCTCCCATCCACAAACGATCTACACATCACCCCAATTAAACCCAGTAGAGTGGGCTAAATAATCATATTAAAAACACAGTGGAAACCAGGCAAACACTGGAAGTCATTTAACCTCACATGTAACGGAAATGTAGTGCAAAAAGAAAGAGGGATTAAATGATAGAAAAGTAAGGCAGTTCAATTCAGTGTACCTTCATGGCAAGATTCACTGAATCACATGACATTTATTCTCTCTGTAATAGTAGGCTTGTGCAATATTGATATTGATATTGGTTTTTATTTCCTACTCGTGATTAACCATTCAAGAAAATCGCAATAAGCAATTTAATCATCCAGAACCAGACAGGAAAATGAGCATTTCCACCATTCCAGGTTTAAGGAGAGGAAGAGAGGGTGTAATAATATTACCAGCTGTGAGATCGGGAACTACGGAAGTTCGGGGAATAGGGGAAAAAAAGAAAGGGAAAAAAAGAAAGAAAGTAAGTAAGAAAACGTACTTTTCTTCTTCTCATGATCCTCAGGAAATTTGGTTGATGCAACTTCCTGTTGAGCGTGTGACTTGTGGAATATTCCAAATATTTCATAGGGTGAATGCTTTCAATTAACAGGGTTGAACTGAAATGTAAACTTTTCACATAACATATAACAGATGAGTCACGAAAAGAACACGAGTTACACATAAATGCAAAATGAATCAGGTTTTTCAATTCAATTCCATTCAGTTTGATTTGTGTAGCGCTTTTAACAGTGGACATTGTCTCAAAGCAGCTTTACAGAAACATATAAACACAGGATAGAGGTTTTAAGTGTGTGAATTTATCCCTATTGAGCGAGCCGGTGGTGACGGTGGTGAGGAAAAACTTCCTGAGATGATATGAGGAAGAAACCTTGAGAGGAACCAGACTCAGAAGGGAACCCGTCCTCATCTGGGTCACGACGGATAGTGTGAGAGTAAAAGAAAGTTCATTATGGTTTAATATGAAGTCTGTTTGTTGAACTAGTCCACTGTTCACTAAAGGAGACCTGAGTGTAGAACTGTATGTAGTAATTGCAGTCCCAAGGCCATCGCAGCAACCATCGTCCCAGCAACCACAGCGAGAACGACCATGTGGAATTGAGGTCCAAAACCTTTTTCATGGTACTTCAAGCGGTACCGTCCTTATCAATCTCCTGACTGAAGCCTCCAGTTGATGAGAGCTCCATCCAGAGGTAGGGCATCAGGATAGATCAGGCAGGTCCGGAGAGCAGAAAGGGTCAGGATCACTGGCATCTCCATAACATCATGTGTGGCTCGACAGAAGGAGAGAGGGAGAGGGAGGTAAAGAGACGGAGAGATTATTAGGTATGGTTACTATCCCGTAATGGATAAGACTGTGTACTTTGCGTAAAAGAAAGTCTATTCATGGTAAGCTTGAGTAAACAAATATGTTTTCAGCCTGGACTGAAACACACAGGTTTTTGAGGTATTTCAATATGATTATATTTAATGTAATTCTGCTTTACAAATGTTTAATGTTATTTATCTGAAACTTGCATGTAGGTCGTTGTGAAGGAAATGTTTCCTGTGTTTAAAATGCCTTTACCTGTCTTTTATGAAATGTTATATCAGTGGGACACAAACTGTCACGTGGCTTTTTATCAGAGACATGAGCCACACTGTCTGTCAGACAGACTGATAGCCTTCTCTCTCTCTCTCTCTCTCTCTCTCTGTGTTTGTAAGACCGTGCTGTTCAGGTGGTGTGAAGAATAAAACCCAGTGCTGAATTAATATAGATATAGTTGGTGAATCTGAATTGTTCACAGAAATGTTCAAGGAGAGAGTTTCTCATTCCGTCTCTCTCTCTCTCAGTCTCTCTCTCTCGCCCGCTGCTTCTACCTTCCCCCTTGCCTTATGTAATTAAGGTGCAGACGAGATGGAGAAAGTGGGAATCTATTTCATCCAGACAGCGGGAGGAGAGGATGTGAGGATAGATGATGATGTTCTGAACGCAGAGAATCTGAAATGATTTATAACCCGAGACCGGAGTCTTATAGAGTCTTATCTTACACTGACACAGTGCGAGTGTATCCTCGGCCACGAGGACGTTTAGCCTGGATATACCAGCGCGTTTGGAAGAGGATCTTCTCTGCTCGTGTCGAACAAATGAATACAGGAATAAAATCACTCTTTTGTCAACAAAAAATAAACAAAACAAAGCAAAACACAGTTCGTCATGTTACTTAGAAACCACGAAGCGTAAACGCGTCCGTCATGAAGATGTCGGAAAAACGTATAGCTTTACTTCTGACACTGGAGACTCCTTCAATAAAATGTGAAATAATTACAGAAAACCGAGCAGCCCTGTGCCTGTGCCTCATTCAAGTCCCCGTGAATGAGCTGTTACTATAGAAACGATAGATATGAACCTAGTAAACGAATCGACGCCTCTTGACCAATCAGAATTCAGCAGCACTGTAATAGGTGAGTTAGCATTAGCATTAGACCCCAAAGCAATACAAGACAAAGGCTGGAATGTAAATCATTATAACAGCTCCAGCGAGACGGTGATGGAGGAAAAGCACTTCAGCCTTGACCTTGTTCACACAGACGTGTGTTTTTACCCCACTGCAATCGCAGGATCCAGAAACATGGATTTTCCTCTTTCCATGTCCATCCAAGCATGTTTATTTCCAGAGAACCCCCGTGGACCTCGACTTGATCGCCGCTTTCTACTAATACTAAAGACATTATCTGGAGCAATGGACTGGAACAGGACCTCGTCAACACTGAATGTCATGTGACCGAGAAGAAAAAACGGTCTGTTTTGTGAAGGTCAGGGTTCTAGGACATTCTGGTTCAAAGAACGTTCAATCTAGTTCATGGGAAAAAAAAATGTAAACAAATACAGTAAGAAGAAAGTATTTATAAACTTAAATAATGCTCTAAAGATCTAAAAATTGGCCTAAATTAGAGATAAATATTAAAGTAAGCGAGGTGAGTGTATCTACAGTAGAAGCAGATGAATGAAATATGATTTATTTTGATTTTTTTGCCACAAGTCTGAGCTGCAAGCCCCGCTCACGCCCTAATTAATCCCCAACATTACAGCCAAATCACAAAAGCCATTAAAGTGCGTACAGCGCTCATTAAACCAAACATAACCGGTCACTGTTTCATGCGAGTCCAAGCCTTGGTAACAATTATGGGCAAATTTAATTAAAGGGAAATTTCCATTCAGCGGCACAAAGAGGAGTCGTAAACATGGCAGCCGGCTTTACGAGCGCAGCACAGCGCCTCGTTGTGTTTCACAGATCGTTTTCACCGCCTCTTTGTTTTTTTAATCAAACACGCGCTGCGCCAAACACTTATCTGAACTGGTTTTATGACCGTGATTTATGCACACACACACACACACACACACACACACAAGTAGACACTTCTGGTACATTAATGATGTGGTCGGGACTCAAGAACCCTCCATATTGCTGTTTGCGGTGTTAAAGACAAGGTTCAGGTTAAGGACCAATTTTTCTATTTTCTACCAAAATGTTTGAAATATGGTTAGACCCACAGAGTTGTTGAATTCTGCGTTCTGATTGGTCAGAAGGTGTGGCTTCACTCCCTACAACAGCAGCTCTGGAACATGTTATCGTTTCTATAGTAACCGCTTGTTCAAAAGGGATACGTACAGCTCCACGTAAAAAAAAAAAAAAAACGCGTGTAATCGTTAATGCTGTGAGTTTTTCTGTAAGGAGATGTTTATTTAACATTCATGGAAGGAGTCTCCAGTGTCGGTGGTTTGTAACATTTCTGAAGCAGGAAAGAGGAAAAACGGGAACGACTGTTTATACGGTAGCTGCTGCGACGTAAGCGAGAACATGAAACGTACCCATAAATGGCTAAAAAAACAACCTCTGACATGTCGTTCCTTGATAAATGAACATTGGTAGTGATTGGTGGAATCGCTGCGGTTCGAGAGGAATACAACACTTCGAGATGTGCTGTTAGTGGAAAATAATCAACTGCAGGCTGTTAAAAGTCAGTCGCTCATGGCTGGTTGTTTTCCTGTAACTGCACACCTCCGAGTGTTTTACTGCTTGTTCATATGGTGGGTGGTTTTTCTCCAAAGCGAGGCAGGATGTAGAAGAGCGAGGTGTTAAAGATTCAGACGGTGACACGAGTGTCAGAAGATCTGATTTCACACCGACCGACTAGAACAAAAGCGCAACACAGAGAATCACAGAAAGTCGGGAGTAAAGGGTGAGTAAAGTACATGAAGTCAAAAAGCCGCTCTAACTCTGACTGATGCAAGCGTACACGTCTAACACTCAAACGCCTCGGGCGCATACACACACACCCCTCCCCCACACACCCAAAAAAACCCTTATGTTAAAGGAAATATTACAGATAGAGTCATGTTCCAGTGTGTTTTAGTGAACGTTATTATTGAATGAACTGCGTGGGCTTTTATTCCGAACTGTAATTTGGTCAAACAATGGAGGAACGCTTCAGTTTTAATACGGAGCACATTTCATTTCTTCTGAAAATATTTTTTCATGTTGTGTTCTCCGATAAAACACGCTTCTCTTCTTTTACTCATTGTGTACAGCTTTACACAATGACTTTAAACAAGCACACAAACGTTTGATGGAACTACTTACGTTTCGTAACAAGAAAATAATGACTTACTTACAAAAATGTAGATAGTTTAAATCCCCGCCCTCGGGGATATATTATATATATATATATATATATATATATATATATATATATATATACAGAGGTGTGCCCAAAAGTTTGTGCACCCCTTGCAGAATCTGCTAAATCTTAACACTGTTAACAAAATAAGATGGATCATGAAAATCCCATGTTGTTGTTTATTTAGTTCTGTCCTGAATAAACTATTTCACATAACAGATGTTTACATATCGTCCACAAGACAAGATAACAGCTGAATTTATAAAAATTACTCCGTTCAAAAGTTTACACACCCTTGATTCTTACCTGGATGATCCCCGACATGATGTTTTTATGTTTTGTGAGAGTTCTTCACGAGTCTCTTGTTTGTCCTGAGCAGTTAAACTGCCCGCTGTTCTTCAGAAAAATCCTCCAGGTCCTGCACATTCTTTACTTTTCCAGCATCTTCTGCATATTTGACGCTTTCCATCAGCGACTATATGATGTCGAGATCCATCTTTTCACACCGAGGACGACTGAGGGACTCGTACACGACTGTTACACAAGGTGCACACGTTCACTGATGCTCCAGAAGGCAACACGATACATTATGAGTCAGGTGGGTGTAAACTTTTGAACAGGATGATCGGTGTAAATTGTTATTATTTTGTTTAAAGGTCTCTCTTTTTTTTTTTAATTGAGTACCGCCCTTCAGACGCTAACTAATACAGTGACATGTCTCCCAGAAAGCAAAATACTAACCATTTCCACCAATCATCCTGTTCACAAGTTTTTATTATTTATTATTCTTATTATTCTTATTCAAGACAGAACTAAACAAAAAAACAACATGGGATTTTTTGAGCCGTGTTATTTTGTTAACAGTATTAAGATTTAGCAGATTCTGCAAGGGGTACGCAAACTTTATATAACTGTATAAATATTTATATAAATGCTAACTTTTTTTTTTTTTTTTAAGAAATCTGCTCTGAAATTCCAAAAAGTGTTTACTTGAAGGAATTCACGTTTCTTTGGGGTATTAAATATTTATACTTTTGGGTATAAAACATCTCAGTCTCGGGATTTGGACGGTGTGGTCTGAATTGAAGAACACGTCCAAACCTAATGATGGAAAGTAGCTTCGAATGTGCGTGGAGGAGAACCAGGACCCTGTCCACCCTCGTTAGACAGCACTATTACTCTCTAATGAAGGCACCAAAAACTTCCTCTCCAATTCTCCCAGAGGTTTGCCCTCAAATCAGAGGATGACTGACAGAATATTTAATAGAGACAGGTGACGAGGTTTAATTAAGACCGTGAATTTGGGCTAATGCCTTTATGGACGTGAAAATGGATCAGATTCGCTTCAGGCTAGCTGAACACGGGCCACTTTTGCTCTCAAATGAGTCGGTAAAAAACATTTTATCTGAGTTACCGAGGCACAAAAGTGATTCATTTTCTTCTCAGCTGTAGAGAAAGAAAAAGTCTTGTGAAAGCTGTGTCATGATTTAAAATAATTTCTCAAACTGGAATGGAAATTATTTATTATAGAAACACAAATAGAGTGAAAATAAAATATTCCACAAGGTCCCTGACTGACTAATATGAAGTAGCTTACGCATGTGGCTATTAACGAGTACCAAAAACATGTCGTTGCTGCATCTCTAATCTCTAAGGATAATACTACGTTCTCTTCAATTCTTTTCTGTTTCTGTCCACTAAAGTATGGCTTGCGATTTCTTTGTAGAGCAGAAGTCACATAAAGAAAAGAGAGCTAATTCCACAAAAGTAAAAAGGCTTCACTCGTCATAAGCCGTCATGGAATAATAACAACGCGAGCTAACAAACACGCACTACTACCAGGCTTGAAAAAAACAAACAAAAAACACTAGCTAGAAGTCGTCTTTTAAAGGAGCCACAATGCAAACGGTTGCCATGACGCTACATTGATGGGATTAATGTGTAAGGAGTGACAGGCGGCACAAAGACACCCCCTAGTATATACTCTACACACACACACACAGACACACAGACAAGGCAACGAGAACCAATTAACCCCGTCACTGTCAGACCCTCCACTTCAACACGAGAGCAAAGAAACAGCATGGCCTGTCACCACCGCGTGCCAATCACGCCGTAATCTTCACCACCCTCACACACTGTCCGAGGAAACGTAGCCCCCCTTAACGAATAAATGACTTCCCATTGTCCGCTGTTCGGCTTCCTGTTCTTAATCAAGAGAACACAAGAGAGAACTGCAGAATAGATGTTGATAAAACTTCTTTATCCTCCATCATTTACTGCTTAAACGATCCCTAAATGGCATTTTACATCTACATTTACAGCATTCATAAGACACTCTCATCCAGAGCCACTTACATTCATACATTTGAGCAGTTGAGAGTTAAGGGCCTTGCTCAAGGGCCCAGCAGTGGCAGTTTGGCAGTATAAACGCCTGTATAAATGCTCCTAAAAATCGTGATATAAGTAATAAAACTCTCAGCGTTGTGCTGTTATGGGAAAATAATCAGCGATGGTGGGGTGGTTTGATGGTGTGATGAGTTACCGTTATCATCCCAAGGGTGATTATTAACATTCCAGAATGTTTTATTCTTCTTATACCACAGTAAATTTACATCTGACTCTTACGAAATTAATCATCGCTTCTGACCAATCAGAATCCAGGAGAATTCCAGTGCAGTTGCTTAACACTGTTTATTTCTTCATTATTTCAACAGGATATGTACAAAATAAAATGCTGGTGACAGAACAAGTGTATATAGCTACAATAACGTCAGTGAGGATTTGTTTCCGTGGATCTTCAACAACATTAAATGCAACTCTAAACGGATAAAAATAATGACATGACATTCTTTAATGAATAAAGAAGAATGAATTGTCAGTGATAAATTGCTGTGGAATAAAAGAGGGATAAAAGGGATTAGAGGTGGGCTGTTACAGGACAGTAATCAATTTCGGTGTAGTAGCAGCAAACACACACTATAATGCTGTGGTACAGAAATGAAATATTTTATGATGACCTTTTCACTCTCTGGATTTGAATTGGAGAAAAAGTCCACATGCACAAACCTGAGAACATATAGGAGCCTCTACGATACATAGGGGGAAAAAAGACACGTTTTCTCTGACTCCTGGGATGACCAACTGACCCCTGGGATAACCAACTGACCCCTGTGATAACCAACTGACTCCTGAGATATCCAACTGACCCCTGAGATAACCAACTGACCCCTGGGATATCCAACTGACCCCTGAGATAACCAACTGACCCCTGTGATAACCAACTGACTCCTGAGATATCCAACTGACCCCTGGGATGACCAACTGACCCCTGGGATATACAACTGACCCCTGAGATAACCAACTGACCCCTGAAATATCCAACTGACTCCTGGGATAACCAACTGACTCCTGTGATAACCAACTGACCCCTGGGATAACCAACTGACTCCTGGGATAACCAACTGACCCCTGTGATAACCAACTGACTCCTTGGGTAACCAACTGTCTCCTGGGATAACCAACTGTCTCCTGGGATAACCAACTGACCCCTGGGATAACCAACTGTTTCCTGGGATAACCAACAGTTTCCTGGGATAACCAACTGACCCCTGGGATAACCAACTGACCCCTGGGATGACCAACTGACTCCTGGGATAACCAACTGTCCCCTGGGATGACCAACTGACTCCTGGGATGACCAACTGACTCCTGTGATAACCAACTGACCCCTGAGATAACCAGAACTTAAAAGGTGCAGAGCTTGAATCTGGAGCCAAAATCGTGTACAAAGCACATTTGTCTTTACTTTATGTCAAATTTTCACCACGGTACTCTTCTTATTATTATTATTTGCCTATTAACTCCTTGTTGTGTATAAATGCTGAATGTCACTGAAACTGAAACACATTCCGGTCAATACTGTACAAGTGGTCAGTTTGGCTGCAATCAGCAGCTTTCACAGAATAGGAGAAAAAACAAACAACAACAACGAAAAAGAAAAAAAAAACCCTGAACCGTACGCTCTGAAATGAGCTGGAATTTATTTCTCTATTAACACACCATCCTGGCACTTCGGTGCCAGAACATTTAGGTCAGTTCTGTTTAATTCTGTAATGAATAGAGTGCTAAAACAATGGCCTTGGAATAATTGGCACTGTGAACAAACATTTAGGGCTCATGAGTGGCACAGGAAAGTGAGCTGCAATGCTGTAGCTGTACCACAGTGTTGTTTTTATCTTCTTCTCATAAACCTCATGCGCTTCATTCAGCAGAAATACATTCCGTAAAACGGACTTCCCAATTTCACACTTCTACTGCGTTTACTGTCGGATGTCAGAAACGACACGCCAGAGAGCGCTACTCAGTTTCCTCCACGCTGGCGCATATTCAGCGTAAGAGAGGACTCAAGTACAATTTCTCAATGAAACATTATTTGAAGTCCACCTTCACTGGGGTGCCATACTGTAATGCATACATAAGCGATCAAGCATAATGAATATAAAGCAGTCAGGTTTGTTCTTTGATTTCCTCATGTTAAATGATTTATTATTAGGGACATATTGTATAATATCTAATATGCAGTATATAAGTGACATAAAATAACATAAACATGCACAAACATTTACAAAGTCTCATTCCGAAATGCATCATCTGTCATTGAGACTGCATTTGTCAGTTTGCATATCAAATATATCAAAACATTTCGTCATATGAGCAACAAAGTCAGTTGTCATAAGGTTATAACCTAAGTCAAGCCGTGAAGTGTTATAATCTAACCTCATTGCAACATAAACCAAGACTGACAGTCAATGATCGGTGAAGTAAACCTTTATAAATGTTTCTGTAAGTTTTATCATTTGTCACTAACTGCATATGTAGGTGTAATGAAGCCTTATGAACACTGTCATTATGTCAGCTTATGACACTTGGTCAGGTCTCAGATCAAACATCATATCAATAAATGTTTAGAAATGTTTTTGAAGGATTTATCCATTGTCAAGGGCTTGTGTAGATGTCATGAAGCTTTATGAACACTGTCATAACATGTCCTTATCACACTTGACTCAGGCGCTACGTCGAACTTGCGATCAAGATAGCATTTAATGGAATAAATCTTTATAAATGTTTCTGTGGGTTTTAACATTCATCACGAAGGGCTTACGTAGGTGTCATGAAGCCACATGAACACTCTCATAACCTCTCGTAACGTTATCTCATCTGATACCAAGATTGACAGCTGGCAACTGAACAAGCTTTTATAAACGTTTCTGTAGTTTATATCAAGTGTTATGAAGCGCTAATGTAGCTGTTTTGCAGCTTTATGAATACTCAGTGAAGTATCACCAATATTTTAACTACTTGATTTCAGTCTTATTAAATAGGATTAATAATGATAGTAATTTAATAAATCTTTTTTTATTTTCCTCCATAAAATAATCCACATAATCAATTATGCTACATATTTGTGCATACGTTTGGGCAACTGGTGTTTGAGGGCAGTCGGTGTTATGAACTCATTCGTAGGTGATCACAGGAGTACACAACAGTACACACAGGTGCATGACTAAGACTGGGGTTCCATCCTGAATGAGCTGGAATCATTAGGTGAACACGAATCAGACATAAATAAATGGCTGTCTTCTGACTAGTGTCTAATTAAAATAGCTCTTTCTATTTAACAAGCCATCTGCTGAGGAGAAGGAGACCAGGTGGACTAGCATGCTAGCAGATACACTCATAAACCCAGGTTCCCCTGTAGGTCTATAAACCTCTCCGGGTTCCTATTTGTGCTTAATGATATTTTTTACAGCCCCAGTGCTCGAGAGTATAATTAAATAACTTAATTCAGAGACTGTTTTTTTTTTTTATTGACTCACAAGCCTATGAGTCCACGGCGTAATTTAATTCTCAACTCGTGTCAGTCCTGGCCGTCTGTGTGGTCGCACCACTTCATCAGTCCTCCATGTCTGGTAACTCATTAACAGCTCTACCGTGGGTGATTGGGTTGATTTTATAGGTTATTCGTTTACCCAATCTTATCCCTGAGCAGTGCAAATCATAAGCGAGTGATGGGTCTTAAAGTGCACATCTGTTAAAGCGATGGCATTGTTTAAAAAACATTTATTTTTCTCCAGTAAAAATATCAACTTTCAAGTCCAAGACATATCCAAGACCAGGATTCAACAAGCTCATCAAAACCGAGTCTATAAGGAGTTGAGACCAAGTCAAGATCGAATCAAGACCTAGTCTTAAGGGGGTCGAGGCCAAGCTAAGACTGAGTCAAGACTGTATCTAAAGGGGTCAAAGCCAAGTAAAGATCGAGTTAAGACCGAGTGTCCAGGCCAAATCAAGATCGAGTCAATACCGAGTCTTAAGGGGGTTGAGGCCAAGTCAAGATCAAGTCAAGACTGAGTTTTAAGGGGGTTCAGGCCAAGTCAAGATCAAGTCAAGACTGAGTTTTAAGGGGGTTGAGGCCAAGTCAAGATCAAGTCAAGACCGAGTTTTAAGGGGGTCGAGACCAAGTCAAGATTGAGTCTGAATGAAAGCAAGAGAGAGTCAGGATTCAAACTGAAAACCGTCAAATAATATTTGAGTCAGATCCTTTACTGCAACTAGTTGGCTTTTTTGTATTTCACCAATGATTAGGCTAGTTCCTGGGAGTAATTCTGTCTTGTTAAGCTTTGAGCATGCAAAATGTCCATATTATTGAGACCAATGCCCAAGACTGAGAAAACTCCAAATGGCAATAAGTCAGACAAGTCCAAGTCAATACACAAAACATCTTGAGACCGGATTCAAGTCCTGCAGCCCCATGTATACTTTACATGACTTGATTTTGTCATTTTCTTCATCTTCCTTAACAAACACCATCCCCTGAAGCATCTTGTTGACCTACAGCTGAATTCTATAGTGGAAAATAAAAGGTTTTAAATCTAGGCATCCCTCAAGGTTCATTGCTATATCCAGTTCAGTTTCTAACAACAACACACACAGCAGCGATTTGACTCTAAACAAATATGTAGACACGCTGGTTGGGATGCTCTGCTTAAACCAGGAAGCCAGTGACTCCAAATACTTGAAATTGGATGCCAGGTGTCAACCAGAAATCCTGCTAATGCTAATGCTGTGTCGTTTGTATATTTGATTAGAGTCAGATCATTGCTATGTCTGTATTTATTGGTAAAAATTAAAAGCTATGAAAAATTTCATCCCTAATATTATTCATCGATTTTTACATTTCTTTAACACACACATATTTTTGCAGAACTGAGCTGCTAAAATGAGCCAGAGGACATGGCGGTAGTGCTGCAGAAATGCAATATGTTCTGGAGATTTGGACTAATAGGTGTGAAATTGCTCCAAGTCTTCTTCTTTTCTTTCTTTTATGAAAAAGACAAAGTCAGATACTACATAAAACTTGGTCAGCTCATGGGTTTTGACACGAGCCTTACATAAATCCTTTAACACTCCTTTATTAAAGCTTCACACCACGTTTAGTTGCACTTTAAATAAAATGTTACTCCATTTTTAATCCCTTTTCGTGTTTAGGCAGTTTCCTGACCTGTTAGACTGCTCAGCACACTGGATTATGCTAAAACATCTACCGTGACACAGACAACAAAATCTTATAATGGCTTATTACTATTCATTATGGTAGTGCAGAGGTGAGAGCAGGCGGGCTGAAACGACACTTGATATGCAAATTAACGCCATTCGATATGCAAATCAGGTTCGTCTTTCTGTAAGCAGTGTGTAGTGTACTGGAAACACTTCTCACTGCGAGTGAGGAGGGAAACTGTCAGAAATGATGAAACATCAGGTTTTTGCCACAGTTTTTGCCACAATTTACAGGAGCATTTATTTAAACAAGTTTCTGACCAGTTCATTCAGAAAGATGTTCATACACTACGAGAGTTTGTGGAAATGTATGTCGACTCATTCATGTGAACCTGAACTGATTGGCTTCAAATCACATAATTGTTGATCAATTAATGCAAGTTTATAGATGGATTATGCTGTCAAGTTTACTGACAAGTAAATCACTTATTTATTTCAATTACACACACACACACACACACACACACACACACACACAAATAAGAGCCAATTCCACCGATTTGGACAAAAGTAATGGTGCCCTAAAACATGAAGAAGAGTTAATGTGGCTGTGCTGGCTGAGGAGCTGCAGTGGCTGAGCTGCATTACTGGAAGTTTTACTACGTGCTGCACGTATGAGGCACTATTTCACCATTTATTGTCATTTTCAGCTCTCTGTGAACATTGCCTTTTATGGAGTTTTGTGGGAATTGATTGGAGTTTACTGACATACACACACGAGTATGAAAAATATCAGAAACTTTTGTAAATCTGGCAAGCACTTTTAGATCAGTTTGGTGAAAACATTGAGACGGAACTTTACTAAAACTTAATAAACGATCTGCATTATACTTTGACATCTGTCTGTTAATAAAACATTATATATATATATATATATATATATATATATATATATATATATATATATATATATATATATATATATATATATATATAGTATGAATGGGTGTGTGAGTGTGTATGTGATTGTGCCCTGCGATGGACTGGCACCCTGTCCAGGGTGTACCCCGCCTTGTGCCCGCTGCTCCCTGGGATAAGCTCTAGGTTCCCCGTGACCCTGAAGAAGGAGTAAGTGGTAGAAGATGGATGGATGGAAGGATGGATATATATATATATATATTTCAACTAAATAACTGTATATTTTTATTCAGACTACTTTCTAACCTAGCTATAAGTGTGATAAGTCGTTAACTCAGAAATCTTTATAATGAACTTTCTTTTACTTTCTTTCTTTTTTTTCTTCTCTATAATCCAAAGCACTCCATAATTAAACATCAGATGAAGAAATGACTTGGACAGCGAGGTACAAAGTCGAAAATTGTTTTTATTCATAATCATGTACTGATGCATATGGAAGGTTCTGTACATGTTCTTACAAAGTGTTAAAAAACTGTACAATATAAAGCTGAAACACTGAGAAACTCTTACATACCTGTAAAAAAAAAAAAAAAAAAAAACACTCCTAAAACTCATAAAATGCTGTAAATAATTAGACAAAAATGAGAAATAATAGAGCATTAAATAAAGATAACTCATGCGCTCAGGTTTAAAAGCCTGAGGTTTTTTGTTCTTATTTTAATAAGGATTGATTTGAATTTATTTATTTTAAATAAATTTTGCAACACACTTCCCATGGGAATTTTTTTATTTTTTTTTATTGGACTACAAGATGATCAGAAACGAAAGACTCAAGAGGAAACCACTCGATTTGTTAATCGCTTATTTTTGTTTTTTGGCTCACTGAGCAACAACTGAACAAAATTGCTTCGAGTCTTTAGAGACAGGTTCTGCTTCAGGAGCAAAAAGAATTAATCAGTGTTTCACAAATTGATGAAAGAGATGTCAGGAATCACACACACGGCTGCTTTCACGCTTGGTGTTCGTTAAATCTTGGGCATGTTTTCTTGATTGCCAATTTTTAACTGCCAATTATTTTCGAAGAATTCAAAACATGTTCTTTCGACATCTCTTGAGAAATCTGAGATTAACTAATCGGGATAACTCTAAACCCAGATTATTCCAATCTACATACCTCTTATAGACATGAAGCGACTTTCCGAAATATTTTGGGCGCGTATACGTGCTGGGTTTAGTGGTTTAGTGTTAATATATTAAATAATAAAGACTTTGGCAGGGTTATAAATAAAATAAACACAATAAATGATAATGATGGGCAGCTCCACAGGAGGGTCTGGGATTGGCAATAAATTACCTTATTGCTTTTCTCTCCCTTTTTTTTCACTTTCATTATGCACCTGTTTTGTTTTCACACACTACTTTTCAATGCAAAATAACCGATATTTTCCAAAAGAAATCTGCTAATGGGTTTGATTAGGTACAGTCGCCATCTTAGTACCAGCACCAATCAGAAACGATGATTCATTTATTCATTTATTTTCAAATCAAGGCACTTCCTGGTTTTGTAAATAAATATCTCAGTAAATCTCCACTCATGTTTTTATCTCCTCATCACACCTCCAGCTCTTGCCCCGGGGATGTCGGTGCCAGAATGTCGAAGCAGGTCTCCATCATGACGCGAGACTTGCACAGGTTGACGCAGAACTCCAGGTCTGCCGTGGCCTGAACCAGAGCCTCCAGGTAGTCCTGCGACTCCGGGTCCAGATCCGGATCCACGTCAACTGAGGAGACAAAAGAACGACAAAGATGGTGAAATAGAAGCCATGATACTCCAGACATCCAGTTCTGTTTCCCTGTTCCATCATATCACCTTTCATTTTACAGGTGCAATATGAAATGTACATGTAACATGTTTCAATTTACTCGGTCCAAAATATTACATTTCGCCAAAGTAAAGAAGAAACTTGCGTCATTATCTTATCTTTACTAGCTGACAATAAATTTACGGCATTTGGCAGACACCGTAACCCCCAGCGACTTACATTTATACAACTGAGAAGTTGAGGGTTAAGGGCCTTGCTCAAGGGCCCAGCAGTGCCCACATAACAGTCCTGGGATTTGAACTCAAGACTTTCCTATCACTAATCCAACAGCTTAACCCCTGAGCTATCACTAAACACACACACACGAAAAGTTTTTCTGTAGCCTATAACAACTGGACAGTGACCTTACAGCCTTTCAAAGGATAAAAACGGTGGTAAACATAAAGGAATAAAAGACTCTGCGCATGCTGTTACAGTAAAATAACAAAGGACGCTGATTTGTTTAACTGAATATGGAATTATGTTTAACAAAGTGTAGAATCGACATACAAAAATTCACACGAATATAAAGAAATTAATCATGTGGCGCAGGGATACACCAGGACCAGGATCAGTCTGAGTTACTAAACGTGTACAGTGATTTATAGGAGCACGTCGGGATAATCAGAACAGCAGGGTGGCACTTTTACGCAGAGATACTTTTACTAGTGATTTGTCCTTGGTTCACTCCTAAACATCTGACTCTGATCTATACAAATTACTGCTTGAGTTCAGTTTCCTCATAAAGTCACAAGTTCATGGTTTAGTATTTAAATCTGATCCGGGGCGGGGCTACGCTTGAGCTTAGATTGTGATGTCATAGGCAGCCTCATCTAACCTCGTGCTGTGTTAACCGGATTTGGGAAGTTTGTAGATCAGTGCTTTAAACGTTCGTCTTCTTATAAAAGTCAGAATTCTCCGATGGATTCTTTTTGTACTTAAAAGGTTAGAAACCATCGATCCACTTTGGCAAATCCGATCTACATATTCAACATCTTTATTCACTTGATGTGAGGCAGACTTGGAATGAATTCAGTTTTAGATAAAAAGCATCTGCTACATGGGAATAAATCTAAATATTCCAGTCCGTGAGTCGCAGGCTCGATGCTGCTCGATATGCAACCACACATTAAGTGTTATTTTACTTTCATTGACATTAAGACTATCGGTGCCAATACTTTTGCTCACCTAAAAATTGGGTGGTCTGCCAAAGGTGCCATGTTCTAAGTTGTTTAACACATCTACTGTAGGTGTAACTATCAGGAAACCAAAGCTGAAATTCTGATCTCTGGTCTGATATTCTGATCTCTGGTCTGAAATTCTGATCTCTGGTCTGATATTCTGATCTCTGGTCTGTTATTCTGATATTCATCTTTTGATCTCAAACCCAGACGTCTTTAGTGTATAGTAAAAACAAAAGATTTGGTGTTCCAATACTTTTGGAGGGGACTGTGACCACAGTCTATATAGTTACTGCAGTGTGGCATCTGAATTTTACAAATAAATAATAAAAATGCTGGACAGACCACGCCAAGAAACGGCAACAGTCTGCTAGTGTGATCGCAGCATAATGCTATGCGGTGGAGATCAGTGAGTTCAGTGTGTGTGGGTTCAGTGTCTGTGTTTGCTTTTGTGCTCGTATGGAAAAAGAGAGGGAGAAATCACAAAGAAATGTTGAAAGATTTTTCGGTAAAAAAATTTCAAAAAAATTATAATAAAATAAAATAAAATAGCACAAAGTAGTGCTGTCACTGAAATGTGAAATTACACTTTGAACAAGTCAGTGGCAAGAATGAGAATAAAAGAGGCTGTGTGTGTGTGTGTGTGTGTGTGAGTGTGTGTGTGTGTGTGTGTGTGTGTGTGTGTGTGTGTGTGTGTGTGTGTGTGTGTGTGTGTGTTCAGCATGTCCTTGAATCAATAAGCCGTTATTTTCCCTCCTGCATTCAGGCCAGAAGGTGCTTCGGCTGTGGGGCCGTGATGGTGTGTCTGTAATGCTTTATAAATCATGGCCCTCTTCAGCAAAGTGTCAGATGAGGGCTGTGTGTGTGTGTGTGTGTGTGTGTGTAAGCCCCTCCCATCACCTCCTCCCATTGATCTCTGCATCAGGAATTGACACTAGCGCTGTATTTGTCTAAATCTCATAACTTTTCTGACCTCCAAGTAGGAAAAAAAGAAAATAAACAAATTCACCTCAGTTAGGAATTCCTACTTGGAAACTTCAGCATGTGATGTATCTGACCACCATCTAGAGTAAATACTGTAAAACTATTGTTAAATGAGATTAAATATCATTGTGGTTTCACCTAAAGGAGTGTTCTGAACGTTTTTTGTTTATATATATATATATATATATATATATATATATATATATATATATATATATATACAGTAAAGTAAGGGAACTCACACTCTCCAGTCCACTTGTCGGGGTCGAGCATTAGCTGAGTCTTGGCGTCCTCCAGTTCCCTCCTCAGCCTCTCGTGCTTGGCCCTGAGCTCCCGGATCTGCTGCTGCCTCTTCTCCAGCATCCTGAGGCGAGCGCTGAAGTACTGCAAGCCCTGCGACGAGAAACCGAGCGACCAAACTGTGTTTATCTGACTGTACAGCCCAACGACTGCCGCGCACAATCCCTCCTACATCGCAGCATGCTTACAGCTTAGGTTAAATTGAGTCAGGAGTAATCTCTGTGTGCCGCTCTGCTGGTTGGATTAATACCAGCCAAGCTAAAAATAAAAGCACACATCTTGCTAAGTCTAAATCTCCTGGGGCAAAATAAATAAATAAATAAATGTTTGTTTGTCCATGATGGAAGAGCTTTTATAAAATAGACATATAATAATAATAATAAAACAACAGTACAGATTATTGTAAAAGTCCTCAGCCTGAACTTATTATCTAAGGTAGTTCTTAAAGTCGGGTCCCGTGTCTGCGAAACATAGCAAGGGGGATCCATGATTTTATTATTATTTTTATTTTTTTTTACTTTTTTATTTTGTTGCACTTTATCAAAGTTATTACATTTAGGGGTCCAAGCACCAAAGTCAATTTTTTTTTAAAATCCGTTTATAGTTACTTTTTAGCAGCTCCGTCCCGAAGTTGTCGGAAAACTTAAAACGACAGCTTTACCTCTGACTGCTACGAAGCTCTGACACTGGAGACTCCTTCCGTACACGTTCAATAAACGTCTCCTTACAGAAAGCTTCATCGCAACATCACAGACGTTTTCTAAATACGTGTTTATTAATAGATAGACACGATTAACATACTACAACGTGCGCACATATAATATAAACCTGCACTACTGTCAGAGCTGCTGTTGTAGAAAATGAATCAACACCTTCTGACCAATCAGCATCTGCCGAGGTATAAAACATTTGACTTTCATTAACGTACCTTTTGAACTTTGTGAAACGGCTGACAGGAGACGGGTGGGTGGAAGTTTGCGTATGCTAATGCAAATATAATAGACACACCACTGCTGAAAAAGCTATCTCTTTGTCTCAGGCAATCAAATAAGCTAAATGAGAATAGTCCTCCTGTCATAAACCAGCTCCTAACCCTCGACCGCAGAGAGGAACGTACGTATTACCCTGAGCGCTTGAACTCTTTAAAGATGAACTGAAGCTGATTCGAAAATAAATCGTTCCACCTTCCGCTGGCGACGCGGGTCACACTAGCAGGAAGGGTTAATGATCCGTGGACATGCAGCCCAGCGCTGGCTGTAAAGAGCCAGCAGACAGATTACAGATTGAGAGAGCACGCCTCATTCATCACAAGCTAAACGAATCTGTCATATGCAGATGAGACGTCACTAATTGTTCCTGAGATCACCTCTGCAAATGCAAATTCCTTCCGTAGTCCCAGCGATCACACAGAGAGAGAGAGAGAGAGAGAGAGAGAGAGAAGTATTGAGGGACCTTACGGTTGTTAATGAACATCATGCTCACTTAGGAATGATGAGCTGGCCTGGCGTGTGCAAAGTCATCACATTGGGTCAGTGCTGGAAGCCAGAAAGCTTTTATTCCTGCAAACCTCCATGCCATGGTTCATGCCCACCTCAATGCACGTTCTTGTTTTGACACTAGATATTCCCTGGGCTTACTGTCACTCTCAGATCTGATCGATGAATTCATGTCATCAGTTGCAGCCCAGATGCGTTACTGATTGATGTACTGAGTGTGTTACTCACTAAACTATGTAGGAAGCGATACACTAAAATAAAAATATCGTCTTTTCTATAACAGTAGATCTGGCAGGTTTTTTCCCATTCACACAAATATATATTA
Organism: Ictalurus furcatus; assembly: GCF_023375685.1. Taxonomy (NCBI): domain Eukaryota; kingdom Metazoa; phylum Chordata; class Actinopteri; order Siluriformes; family Ictaluridae; genus Ictalurus; species Ictalurus furcatus. The sequence goes on from NC_071279.1 coordinate 18,858,526, forward strand.
ATATATTCATAAAGTCTCCAGTGTCAGCGCTATGTAACAGTCAGAGGTAAAGCTGTAACTTTAAGTTTTCCGACATCTTCAGCACGGACGAGTTTACAATTTATGCTGCAGTTGCATGGAAATGTGATATTTTTTGTCTTAGAGAAAGGGAAAAAAGAAAAGAGAGGCTGAATATTTATAGCTGCTGTAACGTGAGTGGGAAAAGGAGCTTGTTTCGCAGATGTTCCATAAGATTAAATGCGACTATAAATTGAAAAGCAAAAAGTTTGACGTGTCATTCTTTAATAAAGAAAAAAAAATGATTAGCGTTGGAAAATTGCCATGGTATGAGAGGAATAAAACATTCCAGGAAGTGTTCCAGGAAAATAATCATCACATCACACCATCACTGATCGTTTTTTTTTTTTTGTCTGATTTTTTAAATATAACATCATAACACAGATGGTTTAATTCCTAATATAATTTAATTAGCTTTTACTGCTTTGGGGCACTTAAAGGAATCAACTAAAGTAATGAAATAATTCATGGTGAATTTAAAAAAAAAAAAAACACAAAATGGTAAAAGCATTCTTTCAACTTCGCAAAACTATGCAATGAATAAAATATATTTTTTAAATTTAAAGAAATGGAAGTGAATATACAAAGTCTTTGAGTAAAATGTTCTACCCTTTCACGCAATAACACAAACTGTAAAACCCATGCTCTCAAATTTCCACACAGCTCTTACTGACGATGCTCACCGCAAACATCTAAAGTCAAGCATGCAGCCCGAGTGCTCTCACCTCAGTCACCATCCCTTCCTTGCATCTCTGCAGTCGCTCCACGTCATCTATCTCGTACACTTTAATCTCAAAGGCATCCTTCAGGGAGCCCCCCAACGGAGGCAGGTCCACCCACTGGCCTGCAGCTCCAGCCTTCCTGCCAGGGGAGGAATTGTCCGGCAGGGGAGCAGGGATCAGCCGCCGCCGCTGCAGGCCTGGAGAGGTCAGACAGGGTAATGCTCTACATCTGGGCCGTAGGTGCACACCAGGAATATCCAAGGAGTTTACAGGCATGCTTTTTTTTTTTTTTTTTTTTTTTTTTTTAAATATGTATGTGGCTCGTGGTATGATTGTCAAGACGTGGCAAGATGGTATGATTGTCTCTTTGTGCAAGCTATTTAAAGATAAAACCTTTAATTAAACAAAGATTTCTAATAAGAATACAAAGCATGAACAAGTCCATGTGTAAACCACAATGTGTTCTTGAGTCTTGCAAATGAATATTTTTGACGTTCAGACACGCGTACAGTGGCATAATGTGAGTACTTCTGGTGAACATAGTTGCCAAAGAATGCATGCAGTATAACAGTAATATTACAGTTCAAATTAGCAACTCTAGACAGGAAGGTATGAGTCTGAAGAAGTGATGGCATATCAGCAGTACTGTCAGTGAAAAATTGTTAGCTGAAGCAATCTAGACATGAGAAATGGATATGTCCTTGGAAAAAAAAAAGTGTCAGGTTCCTACTCTCAATCCTTCATTTAAACAACCAAGTAAGTTTTTCAAACAATGGCTGAACATCCCTGGTATCTACAACAGATATCATTTCTTAGGAAAGTTCAGAGAAAAAGGCATTAATTCCTGGGTGACTTGGAAGCGAAACCTACCATTGGCTCTCTTTTTGGGAGACTTTGACACCTTGGTTCGGCTGGAGGTAGACACTCCGCTCTCGCTCATGGAGTCGTGGGTGGAAGATGCACTACCTGTGGTTTCACTATCCCGGATCATGCTTTCATAGCCACTGCTGCCTCCACTGTGGTAGAAGAGAGCAGTGCGGCCCATGGCTGGGGGTAGCTCCCCACTAAGAACACTGCTGTTGTCACTACCATGGCCGCTGCTGTAGCGCTGCGGTCGTCGTGGAGCCGTGATCTTGCTGTATGGTGATGGCAATGAACAAGGCAGTAAAAGCTCACTTTTTAGAGTTGGTCCAAAATCACCAGAAGTGCTTGCCTGATCATCAGAAACCTTGATGTGTTTCTTGGGGCTGCTTGATGCTAGCTCACTGACCCGGCTATTTGCAGCTCGAATGGCTTGCTTTGTGCCCATGAGGGTGCCTTTACCTGCTTTTGCACTTGCACCCATAACTGAACGAGTTGATGTTTTTCCACTCGGAGGTAGGTTGGCAGTCCGTACACTTGAGGTGGAAAATGATTTTGTGGCACTCAAAGGTTTGGAACCATTGTTAGACAAGGACTTTGTTTTGTTTCCATTGCCAACCATGGCTCTAGGACTTATATTAGCTTTGATCTGCCCTAATTTGCTGACTCCAAGGGTACTGGCCGATGGAGGAGATAGGGGTGCGGAGGTGGAGCTGGTAACCCCAAGTCTTGGTACCATCCTATTCGACTTGCCATTACCACCAAGGTTAACACTACTGCTCTCTCTCATCATTCCTTGTTTAGATCCAATTGATGTCAAGCTGTCACACCTTTCAAGGGAGAAAAGACTCCCAAAGTATCTTCCATTGTCTGCCTTTGCACCGCGTGTGTGAAGACTGGATCCTGACTTTAAGCTGAACGATTTAAAGCTAAAAGATTCCCCTCTAAGCCGAATATCAAAATCCTCCTCAGAGACTGTTGCTTTGGATGATGAGGATCTGGCTGCATCATTGCTTAATGACCTTAAGGCACTAGGAGACACCAAAACACGTGTCTTCTGGTCCAAGCTAGATTTTCTGATGGGTGGGACAGGGGGTGACATGCTGCCAGACTTTGGGAGTAAGATTTTCTGCCCATTTGACCGCTTCCCTAAGGATGAGTATTTCAATGTGGTACTTGTTTGCATGGCATCATGGCCCCACTTGGACTCTGAGGGGCTTTGAGGCACCGTGATCATGCCAAGTGTTGTCGCCCCTCGTCTAAGCTGAGGCATCCTGCTCATGCTCTCTCCTTTTTTAACACTGGATTTTTCACAACCATCCACCACCCTTTGGGAGGAGGAAGACGGAGGCATTTTTGGAGACCGTGGTACACTGCTGCTGCTCCCACCTGTGGTCTTCCTGGATGGGATTCCACTCATACCAGTTTTGGATGGCTTGCCTGCAGCGATGACTTCTGTACTTCTTGAATCTACCTGGCTACTTGTGGGCATCCAGTGTTCGTCTGTCCTGCTTCCTTGCCTCTGTAACTCTCGGTTCAAGCTGCTATTTGGCTCAACAGATGAGGTAGGTTTGTTTTTTCTCTGTAGAGTAGACTGGTTCACACTAGGTATCTGTACTGACTGTGATGAGCTAGTGGTACTAGATTTAACTGACTTTTGACCTCTGAAAGATGCTTTATTTGTATCAAAAGGTGGTGGGCACTTGGCTATATGAATTCTCTCAGAGGTTCCTGATTGGTAGTCTAACTCTGAAAAACATAACGCACTGTCACTGAAGGAGCTGTTTGTGCCTTGCTGTGAGGAAGACTCCATACATAAAGCACCAGGTATATTCGTTGTTGAAATATTATCACGTATGGTCATCCCCTTTGATGTAATACCTCTAGGCAAATATGTGGCGTCTGTATTCACCGTTTTTCTGAAATATGAGCCTTTGGAAGATAGCGCTGTGCTGTGGTCAGGTGACATTTCTTCTTTTGACCTTGCATGGCTTTTTTGCACACTGTCTACTTGGGATACGTATGCATCAAACTCATCATTGATGCTGCTGATAATACTGACTGGACGTGATCCAGAGGATATAGCCTGCAGGGAGCAGTCACTGTTAAAGCTGATTATGCTGGATGGTCGACCGTTGTCTGGATTTAGACCAGTAGGCAGCTCCTCGACCACAGTAAACACTAGTTCATCTTCCCCGTTTAGCTCAACAGGCTGCTGTAGAGTGACAGTAGTCCTTAAAACATCTCTCTCAAGACATCTGCTCTGAAAAGCTGCTCGGAGGTGGCTCACTTCCATTGGGCTCCTACTTAGATGATAAGGTATGCCTTGCCTGAGTGCTGGCTGACTCATACCCACTGGAGGTGTCCTTGTGGCTAAAATACTATCATCGGCCAAATTTGAGGTCTTTTGTAATGAGGGTGAAGGTCCTTTGTCGCTGAAGACCTTCTCTCGTACAACTGGCTCAGGGTCCTGAGCTGAAGTTTGATCCGATACAGCTCCATCTGAGGGGACTTCGGAGTGTTCCATGTAAGAAGGCGTTTGGAGGGAGGATTTAATCATCTTGGTACATGTAAGAACCCCATCTGTAGCTTTCCCAGCTCCACCTTGAGTCTTAGGGACTGTCTGAGGTCCTTTTCCTTCACCTATAAAAGTAGCTGTGCTCTCGCTTCCATCAATACACTCAAGCCGTTCTTGTAATTCTGCAAACGTGTTGCACTTTAGATGATCCCGATCTGATTTGGGAGCCTCTTTTGCACGCTTTTTGTTCAGCGAAGGAATGATAGGAACGAAGGCTGGAGGGCCTTCGTTGTCGCTGAGTTCACGGTCAGAAATATGGGCTCCACCAGGACCTACATAGATAACTGTGTCACATGAGTGCTCACTGCTGGAGGAGTAGTCCGGATCACTGGACAGAAGTGCAGGGTGGTCCGGGTCTAGAGCCACTGTCCTGGGGTATAACGGTCTTAAGTGAGGCGGTCGTCGGGTTTGTCCTTCCTCACAAGAGCTCTCCCCTCCTGAAGAACTGGAGGCATACTGAAAAAATACAAAAAAGATCAAAAGTGATCAGGACATAGCTCTTTCATGATAAAGTAACGTTTTCTGATGATTCTTGTCAATAAGGGCAAACGTGCACACCACATTCAAATAAAGCATTAGTGTCAAGACAATATACTGAGTTGACAAGTTCTACCAAATATTAATAAAAGCTGCGAATTTGCCTCTGTAACACCTGAATTATTTTCCTTCTGGACTACACCACTGATTACCAGTGCTACTGACTGATGCTCTCAGAGAAATCGATCAGTCCACCTTAAGTTGACTGCTGTTATAGATGTATCCATGTGGTGATCTACACAATTTTAATGCTTACTCCATTAATCTACACTGCAAAAGTAAATATACCAGCATATGCAAATAACAGCGAAAAAAACAAACAAAAAAAAACTATCATGAATAAGAGATTAATAAGAGATCCTGCCTTGGATTTCTTCTTCCTCATGCGATGAATACGAGAGGCTATCTGCACAGTGGAGAGTGACTCGGTAAAACTGGCCGGTGAATCTGAGATGTGGGCGATCATGGTGGTTCTGCAGTTGATGTTGCCCAATGATTCCCTCAGCAGCATGGTGAGCTTGCTGTCCCTGAATAATTCATCAAAAATCCCTTTGTTAGATGAAAAGGAACCCAGAAATCCATGCTCTTCCCCCCATAAGATCATAGAAATGATGTGAAACTGAGCATTGAGAATTTACTCTTTGCACTTTCAGCTCATTCTATTGTTTTTAAAAAACTTATTTTAATGATGATGTGTGACCAAATTCTTGACCATAACACTTAGCAATCTTCTCTTTTCCGGAGTAGTATAATTTCTTTGATGACCTTAGAATCTGCATGCAAATCAGTGTGTCTTTGAGATATACATTAACCCTTTAAGACAATCTGTCATACCCGATTACCTTTGCACTAAATTGGATTTTTGACTTGTTGTATATGGACATACCTATAAGGAACATGCTTGGCACCGTTGGCTAAAGCCAGGATGACGTTCCCCAGAGCAGCCAGTGACAGACACTGGCCTCCACCTCCATCCCTTGTTCGACTGACATCAGATTCACAACTGCCCAGGTCTAGAAGATGTAGACGACTCCGACCCCCAGACACTGCACCGGAAAGGGGATACATGTTTACAAAAGCTACATTTAAGCCAATATAGCCCACTATGCTCCAGGGATCCTGCTCAAATAATCTCATTCAATACAGCAGTGGACCAGAACACATCAAAGTGTCACAGTTCACAGCATGAAATCTTTAATTTCTAGCTATATTCAGACGCCATCTTCAATTAAAACTCAAGTAGAGCTTGTAATACAACCAAAGGGATAAGATTCCTAGACAGTACACAATATAACTCTTAAGTAAAAGGATGTCTGTACAGTATATGATCGATTCGCACAGGATAAGCGATCTATGAACGTAGATCCATCAACCCACCCAAGAGATCGCTTCTCTTGGTACACTGATAAAGGGAAATAAAATTCTATACAGGTACTTGCAGTTCAAAGCAATTGGCAATGGAAATAATGATGAAATGTAGGATTGCAGTTCATTTCCAAAGCTGTACCGTACCGCACTGTCTGGTGGAGTCAAGCACTAATGCACACAGATAAAGTAGCAATTCAAAAGGCACATTGCTGACTGCTTTTCTTTTAAAGTGGCGCATTTACTGTAAATGTAGGTCACTGACCTAAAGATGTCCAGTATTATTACGGCAGATAGACGAGGCAGTTATTTCAGAAAGAGAAGGAGGCCATTAACTTTGCGTCAGCAGGATTTAAATCTCCGAGCTGAGAATGCAAACCAGCTCTTCACTCGTGCCAAGCTCTATAAACATTCCACAGGAGGAGACTGCCGCTCATTATGTATTGAAATGTATTCTGGCAGTGGCAGAAGTATGTGGTCTGAAGAGTGAAACACGAATGATCAGTTAAATGGTGATTTAGTACCTAGGCCACGTCTGGACATAAAAAATGAGCTCGCGTTATTAAGGGTGCTGTCATTTAACCATTAAGAGCAGAAAAGAATTTGGCAAATTATATGCAAATGGAAGAAAAATGTCTTTTTTTAATTACTAGCCCTACATCGAAGTCAGGGCTTGACAGTCCGTTATTATAGCCCCCCCCCCCCCCTTCCCATTCTGATCTTCAGACCCAAATGTGCCAAGCTTTATTAGTTTTGTGTAGCAGCTCCGCATTTTAATATCGTTACACTGCTATACGCTATCACTACAAAAAATGCGCAAAAAAAAGCAGTCTTTTTTTTTCCTCCAATAACAATGCCAGATGAGCCAATCGCCATACGAATCTGGAATGATTGACAGTTGCATAGGTGTTCTGAATTAATGGACACTCTGGAAGCTCCGCCTCCTTCCTCCCATCCCATCTAATATTAGTAATAGTTTGTATCCTCTGGATTTTCCCGCTTGTAAGTTGGTGCCTTTGCGTTCTGTCATGGTAATCAGAGAATGTTTTGAGTTCATTAATGTGAAATAAAATATATCCGAGTATGTATCAGAGTATGTGATCAACTGAAAATTAGACGCATATAATGTGTATAGTTAAAGTCAGCTAAGTATATTTAATGAGGATCATTTTCTGGCTGAAAGAGGCACTTTTGAGAGTTTTTACACCCCCAATGATAGATTTGACAACTCTGTTAGTGCCAAAATCTGCTCAGCAGTGGTCACTGGAGAAATATTCGAGAGGCATGAAAATGCCTGGTGTGAACATCTCATTAGACAAATGACACAAATAGTGTATGAGGGCGTACTTCCTCCTTTGGCGCTCTTCTCCATGCGGTACTGGGTGACGTGGAGGGTGAAGAGCATGTGAGAGTTACACTGCTGCTCTTCAGCATTTTCAGGTCTGCTAGTGCTCCGTGCCGCTAAAGCCGAGTCCAGAAAGAAGGCGGCTCGCTCTGCAGTAGACGCCCTTAGCTCACTCTGATTCTGGAGCTGGACACGGAGAGGGGGGTAAAAAATAAGATCCGTGAGCATGACTGGGAAAACAAAGAAAGGGGATAACAAAGTGTGTGGTGAAGCTGGATCTTGGATCCTGGAAGCTGGATATTCAACATGGTGAGATGGGTTTTCTGTTCAGAAGCTTAGCAAAGGAAATTTACATAAATCTGTGGATGGTGGAAAATCCTAAGCTACTAAAAAAAAAGAAGACATTTTTATGTTAAAAATCATTTTTGAATTCTGTATATTCTGTGCAGTAGGATATACAGTACTGAATCATTTAATAATGAAAACTGCATAAATGCGTTTCTTATCTTAAATTTGTGGTGAGAAATGAACCTGATCACATGATCTGATAATAAAATGACATAAAACTTAAATATAAAATAAAAAACAAAAAAATATATTATTAGTTTCTTAGACATGTTTAGATGGAGGAGAAACATGACTCATGGGAATATACAGTATATCATTTCATTTTTATTTATTATTATTGTTATTATTAGTAGTAGTAGTAGTAGCAGTAGTAGTATTGTTGTTGTTGTTGTCATCACTGTATTAATAGACAAACTTTTCCAGTCAAGCAAGATTTAATTTATTTTAATATGAATAAAAAAAATTCATTAAATGTATATTTTGGTCAGGCCTCATATATATACAGTATATATATATACAGTATATATATATACAGTATATATATATATATATATATATATATATATATAAAGTCATGTCTATACCACAGGTAGCTAAGTGGTGACAACACACCAGACAAACCAAACCCAAGTACCTGTGAACCGGAGATGGGGTCCTCTTTCAGGTAGACCCCTGCACCCTGGACATCCTGGAGCGTTCCTGCAGAGAAGTTGGCTAGAAGGTCAGTCAGCACTTCATCCCTCCCGCTGATCTCCACGGCCGAGACGCGCACGGAGAACCGAGCACCGGATTTCTCTTTCCTCTCCTCGATGAGCTTGAAGAGCCAGGAGATGGCACACGGGGCGACGCCCAGACTCTGAGTGGAACTGTCTTTACCGATCATGGTGTAGGTTTTACCTGTAAACAGCGGACGAGAAAAACAAATCAATACAGGCTCTGAGAGGATGATGAGGCTCATAACAATCAAAAAAGAATTGCCTGTGAGGCCAAACAGAAACGAATACATTCATAATTCAAAGAAAGGGTCGTTATTTATAAATTATTCAAATGAATTTTTTAAAAATATTTCAAAATATCAGTAAAGCTGAGATGCCATAAATAATCAAATAAAAGATCCCAAAACCAATTTCTATCACGTTAGAATTATTATATTAGAACGCAACACCAAGTAAAAATCAGCAGCACGCAATTCACGGTAATATTATTAATGTTGTACAATTTATCCATAATAAAACTGGAGCAGCAATATGGATCTAATCGGATTTGTGATAATTAATAAGATATTAAATATCCCACTGAGACAGGAAGAGGCTCACACTGGGGGATTGGTGTGACACAACAGGAGGCAGACACTTTCACACAAAAAGAAAGGAAAAGAGCCGGCAGTGATTTCTAAACCAGAGGCACAAAACCCTGTATCCAACAAAGTCATGGAGACTCATTAAGCCTAGAATTAATCACATCCAGCTCTCCTCTTGTAAATATGACACATATCAGAACAATGTGCCGTCTCTCTGTGCGATTATAAAGAGCTCTCAGCATTGAGATCAAGCAGACATGTCCATTTAACTCACTACAGCTTTGAGTTTGCCTTATTGCTTACTGTAAGGAATGAAACACTCAGTGTCATGCTGTTACAGTGAAATAATCAGCGGAGCCACGGTTACCACCCTGAGGTTGATCATGTTCACGTAACAGCCTGTCCCCAAGTGTTTTATTCCTCTTATACCACAGCAGATTTGCCAATGATTACAATTTTTTCATTTATTAAAGAATGGCATGTCATACTTTTTATCCTTTTACAGTTACATTAAAGTTGTGCCAAACAAGCAGCTATAAGCAGTCGTTACAACAACAACAACAAAAAAAACGTAGCTTGTCAAGTTACAAAGAAACCACAAAGTGTAAGTCCTGAAGACTGTTACAAAGAGCTCACACTGGAGACTCCTTCCATGGATATTAAATAAACGTCTACTCACAGCTGTTAGCATAGAAACCATGACACATTAGAATGAGCGCATTAATACACAGTAAACAGGGGGAAGTGGAGGTTTGGCGGTTAAGGCTCTGGGTTACTGATCAGAAGGTCGGGGGTTCAAGCCCCAGAACTGCCAAGCTGCCACTGTTGGGCCCGTAACTCTCTCTGCTCCAGGGGGCGCTGTATCATGGCTGTGCACTACTGTTATCAAAAAGGAATCAACACCGCCTGACCAGTCCAGAATTCAAAATCAATGCGGGATTTTATGAACGCAAATTTCTTTTGACAAAAAGAAGTAGAGACGAGTGCTGACCGAGGTCGGCGTGTCCGAAACAGAAGATGCACCCGTCAGCACCGTTGAGGACAGACTGAATGACCTCTGCCACCGTCCCTGAACACAGCTCCGCCTGTGGATATACAGCGAATATGCAAATGAGTCGATGACATCATCTGGTGACTTCTAGCAACTTTTTGAACACATTAGCTACTTTCCCCTGAAAAGTGATGGCAGCACTGGAGGATACGGCACCAACGAGACCATTCATTACATCAGAGCCTCATGTGAAGCATTAAATAAAGGACGGACAGATAACTGCTAAATGAATGAAAAATTAAGGAAGACATTTCATGTGTTGCATCACATGCCGCTGAGGCTCTGAGCTTTTACTAATGATCTCCCTGCACCTCGTACAGCACGGTGTGATTAGTACCTTTACCTTCAGGGTGACAAACATAAAGAGACAGGAAATATGAAGGTTCACTCATGCTTTTTTTGTTTGTTGTTAAATTCATTACAGATTTGTGTAAGTGTGTGTCTGCCTGAGGAAAGTGCTGTACTGCCTCTGATGTTGGCTTCATCAAAGCCTTCTCTCTTCTGAACAACAAGGAACCGGCGCTGATCGTCAGAACTGACGACAGGAAGTCGTGGAACTGTTTGCGATTAGGGGTATATCTACTGCTTCACACAGAAACACACGATTTCTCCTCAGCAGAGCCGTTAATACTTAGTAACATTTACTCTGATGGTGGCTGCATGACCCCTGCAGAAGCCCTGCAATATCTGACATAAAGCTACATAAACATGTTCAAGGCTCATTCCCATCAGATACAATAAAGACTCGAGAGTCAACTAACCAATGATTGTTGACATAAGCTTCTTAGATATTTACGGTATGCAGGGTTACTATGTCGTAGATAGTAAACTGAATGCTATCATGGAAATGTCATAAGCTTTCATTAAAACCTTATAAGGGCCAAGAAAATGTACATAACTATGGCACTGATATAGGTACTCAAAGAATACATACGGGTGGTGTTCATAAGGCTGTATAAGTACTCTGTGATGACTGACATAAGCCTACATAAATGTTTTAAAGGCTTATTTCAACAGGAGTCAGCTTTGACAAAGGCTAAGTCAAGTGACACAGCTTTCTGTTGACATGGATGCCTCATAAGCCAATACGGGCCAGGGAAAACCATCACCTTGGCGTTTCGGTGTCATAATTCTAACTATTGAAACCTTGTGTTAACAAACATTAATGTCACTTGATGCACATCATGTGGACTGTATGTCAATAGCACTACCCTTCACTAGTGCTTCTGAAAGAATCCGAATAGAATGACATTTATTACGCAAAATACTGCTGAGAAGAACACAAACATACTTGTGAGGCATCCTGGGTGAAGACTGCATCGAAGTTGAAGATCTTCGGGGCCATGGTGGAGGAAAAGCGTCTCTGACCTGCAGCGCTAGTTGGAGGCTCGCAGAAGGTCAGCTGCTTCTTATGAGCGTCCACCTTCAGGAAGGACATGGACTCAGAAGTGTCCTGTTCCCCTTTAGCAGGACAGATGCGCACCATTACTTTAACCTGCGAAGTACACCAATGGAGAGGGGGAAAAAAAAATCTATAAGAATACGCAACACAGATGAAATAAATATACCTTAATACTGCGTCAATTACTCTGAATCCAAGAGAACGCAATTCCATGTGTGTAGGGATGAAAGCGTCCATGAAAAGACTATTTTAATTGGTATAGCAACAGATAAAGCTAAACAAATCTTCAACAAGTATGCGTAGAAATCCCAAAATGTAGAGAGTACAGTACGGAGCACATAACGAGTTTGTTTGTTTTGTCAGTCCAAATCTCCAGAAGACATTTCACAACGCACGCCTGTAAAAGCATGTCATCATGATTCAGTCCTCTTTAACTCCAAATCATTTAAAAGATCCATCATTGTTCACTTCATACAATCCTCTTTCAGCTAGAAGGGATGACATGGTAATTGAGGTGATGCTCATTTCCACCTCTGTGGGCTGGTAAAACTCGGTGTTTACTGCTTGGAGTTTATAGTCCTTCCAGCAGGGACAGCTTCAGAGCGTGGAGATATAAAGGCGTCCACCGACTTCATTAGTCCATAGAGATGAAATAATGAATTTGTCAGAAAGTGAAAGTCTGGGAACTCTCACACACACTTTGTTCAGCTTCTGATAGTGAGGCGTGTTTCTTTTATTTCTGATTTTAAAAAAAAGTTCTCTCACTAAACCTAATGCTTGAATTCAGATACAATATGCTCGTTACAACCCACTTCGTGAATGAGACAAAAACTGGTTGGAAAATGTTATTTTCACTGTTATAGAATAATTATTCTAGGTGCACTGTTATGTGTCGTGTATTTCAGCATGATATATGAAATGTAGCGTTTTTGCCAATCCATCGGTACTGGACCAGATCATGGGAACATTTACTTTTCTATAAGACGACCTAATAAATGTAAGATTTTTCAATACTTCTATTTTTTTTGTTTGTTTTCTAATTTTCTGCATATAAAGCTTGAATCACATTGTATTGGCCCCCAGCTGATATGATGAATAAATAAACAGAATTAACCAGTCAGGATCGTGCATATTCCTGTTTCTGTTAGAAGGCTACATGACATTGGGATTTTCCGGCAATGGCAAAATGATGAAGTCCTGGAGGTCTACTGCAGGAGGAGAAAAAAAAAAAAAAAAAAAAGCACGGATCTGGGTTCATGAGATAAATCGGGTTTCATTTTCCCCCTATAACTAGCATGTTATTTTAATAGTTTATAGCATGAAAGCTGGCTTCACGTGATAGCTGTTTGGTAGCTCTCATGTGAGGCGGGGCAACTAGCAAGTGTAGGAGGTTGGAAAGGACTAAAATTGGGAGAAAGATGGGGTAAAAGGGTAATTTACTTATTCAATTGTTTTTAACATTTAAAATGAAGCTTTTTTAACTTGTATTTTAATTGTGAGTGGGCACATGCGTGAGCAAATCTATGGAGTTAATTCATTGGATCTTTTTGCCTGTGACTGTAAAAAAAAAAGTAGTTATATTTAACAAATGCAAGGACTACTGGATATTTGGTCATATTTTGGTAATTATTTGAATAATTTTCCCAGAAACTGTCAAAAACGTGTTATATTTCCTACGCTGATTAACGTTATTGATATGGCAAATTTGGTTGGCGGTAGATTAGACATGAAATAATTAAATGACAAATTCTAGATACTACCACAGCTTCTTCTACCATCAGGCATCCACCCAAAATACTGTACATGAGCGAGTCACGCTTATCTTTTATTGTATTCACTTCATTATCTGCACTGAAATTAATTACTGGCTATGCCATTGGCTGAGTATCTTGGCTGTCCATCAACCAAGGAGACAGGAGGTAAACTGCAAGGCGTGATATGTGAAACATTAATCTGAGAGTCTGGATGCCCGCCCACACGTCATCCTTCCTCCAACATAAATGCAGTCAGAGGACAGACAGGAACTCCTCCATGGGGCCATGCCAATTTCTCTGGCTGGCTTCCACATCACACATTAAGAGGGAAAGGTGATCTCTGTAAGCCTTCTAGAATACAGTAACATTAACTCTTAACGTTCAGCTACGGCGTGTCTGACTGTTTCTGCAGTGTGCTTGGCTGTCCTGATAAATTCAGATGAGGAAGTAGCGACGAACAACTACAATGGCAATAACATCCCAGAAACATCACACTCATCCCGAGGGTTTTGCTGCACTACAGTAAGCACAGTACCAAGCTAGCCAAGCTGCTTGCAGTTTGTCGTAAGTGTTTCATACCAAACCTGATCCAGCCATCAAAACAGTTCATCTCCATGATCAACAGAATCATTTGGACCTGCAGTGAAAAAGTGGCTTACAGTCATATCAAAAGTGGGACTGAAATCTGAACATCCAGCTTGATTGGGTGGACGAACCAAATTAAACAACCTTGTTTCCACTGTTTACATTACAATTGCCCTGCCGATGTTGTAAAAAGTTCTCACTTCCACTCCGGTTACCTACCACGGATCCACAGCTCTGAATATTTCAACATGGTCTGCGTTTTATTTTCCTCACTGGAATTGCACTATAATAACTCAGTGGACCTCATTAGGAGTTACTTCACTCTACCTTGATGCAAAGCTCATTAGGAATTTGCATCTGCCGGCTTGTAATGCCAGCTGTCCATTTATAAGACACAAATGCACAAAACAAAAATTCTTAATGTAGGTTTCCTTCCTGTGCAGGTTTCAGGAGAACCAACAAACGAATCACAAGGTCCTCTAACAGGAATCCATTTCCTACAACCGTAAATATGTGCTGAACTACCAAACATTCACTTCTCTGCATTTTAGCTGGGGCAGGACCACCCCAACTCTGACCTTAAATCACAACCCTGAGAAATCTATGGTGGTTAAGTGGCTTGGTGGCCAAGGCTCTGAGTTACTGATCAGAAGGCCGGGGGTTCAAGCCCCAGAACTGCCAAGCTGCCACTGTTGGGCCCTTGAGCAAGACCCTTAACCCTCCCTGCTCAAGAGGGTGCTGTATCATGGCTGACCCTGCACTCTGACCCCAGCTTCCTGACATCCTGGGGTATGTGAAGAAAAGAATTTCATTGTGTATATGTGATCAATAAAGACTCATTATCACTAAATAGTTCTTTTTCCTACATGTTGAATTGCCCTGAAATTTCCACACAAATGTCATGAAGAGAAGAAGCTAAAATTAGTTAGTTAGTTAGATCACAACTCAACCTAATTACTAATGTAACAGCCTGACTAAAGTGACAAAGCATCTTTAAATATAGTAAGGATGTAAATACATTCTATTTGCAAAGTACTGAACCAAATATTAAGATGATCCCCAAGATTAAAAACACCTAGAACAAGTATCCTAGTATAAGTGGAGCACAGCCACTGGTATTGGGGGGAGGGAGGGGGGTGGCATCCACTGATACATGGGGAACATAGCCATTGGAACAGAGAGAACACAACCACTGCTACAAGTGGAACACAGCCACTGGTATTGGGGGGACAGCATCCACTGGTACAGAGAGAACACAACCACTGGTACAGAGAGAACACAACCACTGCTACAAGTGGAACACAGCCACTGGTATTGGGGGGACAGCATCCACTGGTACAGAGAGAACACAACCACTGGTACAGAGAGAACACAACCATGGGTACAGAGAGAACACAACCACTGGTACGGAGAGAGCACAACCACTGATATTGGTTGGACAGCATCCGCTGGTACAGGGGGAACACAACCACTGGTATATGGAGAACACATTAACTGGTATTGGGGAGGCATTATTATCATGGAAACAGAATCCATTTAGGGGGAACATACCCACTAGTATAGTACAAATGGAGTAGATTTGTCTTGCATTGTGGAACACCATCCACTGGTGCACATAGACTGCATCCATTGGTACAGGGGGAACAATTCCAATGACATTGGGAGATGGTTTTCCTTTTGTATCGGGTGATCGCACCCCCTCATATCAAGGGGCTGGCTTTCTTTATTGGGGTATATCACATGGTTCTGGGGAAATGGCTTCCCCTTGTATCAGGGGAAAAGCAGCCACTGATATAGTGGGGACACCTCCACTGGTATCAACGGATCACTTCCTCTTGTATTGTGAGATGACACCTCCTAGGATCAAGGGGTGGCTTTCTCTTATATATTGGGTAGATGACATCCCCTAGTCTCAAAGATGGTTTTCCCTTAGGTCACAATGGAACGGACAGAATCCCCACATGTCATGGCACTGCATCCCCTAACTATAGAGAACACAACAGCACTGATATTCTGAAAATGCATATTTGTCCTATATACTGTAAACATAGCTGGTGCCACTGTTTAGAGTGCTCCTGCCCCACCTTTGCTACGTCATGCTGTTCTGCCAGCCAGAGGTACCATTTAGGTTCTTGTATGGACTTGTCTTTGAAGGTGAGATGAGGACACATGTTGGAGTGGGATTTAGGGGTCCCTGGAGGTCTCCTTAGTGAATCCTGACATGGTGATGTCATTGTCCTTGGTGGAACAGTTGTGGGAAACCATCTCCCTGGAGAGTTTACTGCACAGTCGACTTGCAATATATTTTGGTGTTTGAGTTAAATGGTCTATTGCTCTACATTTTTCAGGAGCACACACCTCTAAAACTGTGTTATGAGACAAATCAACCGCTGTTCAGTTAGCGTAAACCCGAAAAGGGTCTGAGGAACTGGTGTAAGATGGAAACTCAATAAAAGGAGGCTTAATGAAGTCCAGCCTTTAAATAAACCAGGATGATACAGACAGTTTGGAGCTTTTAAGCAGAATGTGGATCACGTGGAAGATTGTTCAGCTGACATTGCTATAAATGTAGATAAGCAGATGTCTTGTCAGTCTTGTTCACACATCCTGATGCTAGCTGTGAGACATGGCTGGCAGCGCTATATTAGAATAATGTTTACTCATTTTGAACTAATACATGGCAGATAAAATCCCCAACATCATCTCACGTCAGTTTGCATGATTTGCACACAAATGGGATATTACAGTAATGTTAAATGGTCTGCAGTTACATAGCGCTTTAAAAAAAAACAAAAAAAACAAACAAAAAAGAAACAACCTTAGCAGTTCTAAAGCACTTTATACTGGTTCCTGTTCACCCACACCAATGGTAGCAGAGCTGCCATGCAAAGCGCTAACTTGCCATCGGGAGCAACTTGGGGTTCAGTGTCTTGCCCAAGGATGCTTTGGTATGTGGAGTCCTGTGGGCCGGGAATCGAACCGCCAACTCTACGATTAGTGAACAACCCGCTCTACCACCTGATCCACAGCCGTCATGACATGCTCCTACACACTGCGACTGCACTACACCTTATGATGCTGAAACAAGCTGATAAACCTGGTCAACAGTTAAAAGCAGCTTTAACTGGGAAGTAACTCATAGTATTTATGTTATGTGAGATATTTCTGAGTGAAACATTGCATCGTGTTTTTCTAGAGCAACACATGGAGTAATAATACACCGCTTCCTGTTCTCACTTGCGTTATAGCAGTTATAAACAATCGTTCCCTTACCAGCCTCTCGTTATTCTCTCTCGTGAAGTTAATAAGAGAAAAACGCAGCTTGTCACGTAACCGAGAAACCGCAAAGCGTAAACTCCTCTAACCTGAGGACGTTCGAAAACCTTCACCTCTGACCGTCACAACGTGTTGAGCACTGGAGACTCCTTCCATAAACGTCTCTTCACAGAAAACATCCCCATATCGACAAGTATAAATTGTCTGTTTTAAATAAGTTTAAATAATGTTTTAACACGGTTAAGAGCAAAAGAGCATGCTAACATGTTGGCACGTTGTTGAAATAATACAACAATGCTGTTTAGAGTATGGTCAAGGGCACGATCTACCATCATTTAATAAAAGACTATTTTGATCTGAAGCACGATAGAATTTGCATACGTATACTGAGGGCTTCCGCGATATCAGGACCACAAACACCGATCATATGATCATAATTTACATGTAATGTAAGTTCCGGTTCTATAAATAGCACTGGCCGAGTAACTCGATCGGTTCTATTTCTGAGACGAGCACGATAACGGATCAGTTATTAGTTTAAATCGTCCTAATCTGATTAGTGATTTAATGAATAAGCTGACTAATTTAATTACAGCTCGGTTTAAGTTGTAGTGTTCATAATTCTCCATTACAGACCGAGACTCTTTAATGAAAGTGTCCTTTACCATGGGGACGTGTTACAGAGCCGTACTGAGACGTACTCGGAGCTCTCGCCTCCTCATGTGTAATTATGAGTCAGTATTTTAACAAGAATGCAAAAACGTCTATAAAAGCTTTATATTTTTCCAAAATATGTGCTGATGTACATTAATGTGATTTCATTATTTAAAAAACACTTAAAAACATTGAGAAACTGTAAATAATTATAATAATTATAATAATTATAATTGTATTTCAATGCCAAGATATAAGATATATTAAAGCCATTTGAAATAAAAGCAATAATAACAATAAAAACAATACTACTCCTACTACTAATAATAATAATAATAGAAGGAATTTCTCATTCCTGCTAAAAGCTCTTAAACCTTTTATTTATTTATCATTATTTCTCCTATTTAATATTTATATTTTTAATCATATATTCAAAATACTCCTATTTTTTTCTTATAAATACAAACTTTTTGCATATTAAGTTGTCTTTATTTCTTTCTTTATTTAGCATTAATTCTCTTCATTCTAATTAGTTCTTCATTGTAAACTTGCTTTTCTTTTGGAAGCTGAAGATTTTTAATTCACCTAATCCGGCTTTGATTTGGGAAATGCTGCGTGATTTCTTTTCTTTTTATTTAATGTTGATGAGTTCATTTAAAAGGCACATATTTCATTTGAAAATGGTCTTTTTAAAATTTGAAACCAGCTCTTTAGAGATCAAATATAATCCAGAATAATACATAAAAAAAATATATATATATATATATATATATATATATATATACATATAAAAATATATAAAATGATCAAATCTAATTCAGAGTACAAAGCTTGCTCTTTTTGTCCACCTGCCCCCTGATGACCTCTGACCTGTCCAGTTTTTCCCACTCCCACTGGCTGCTGAACCCTCACATTCCGGAATGCGATCTGGTATTCCCAAATAGCTACTTGGAATTCCATCACCCTGGGAATTTGTACAACTGCTCTTTCCCGAGCCGTCACACACACAGACCTCTTTGATGGTGACTTGACAACTGTCCAAGATGACATTCTTACAGAGCAATCTTCAACTCCACAGATTTTTTTTTTTCTCAATTCATAACAAGACAAAGTCACGCATTGTTATGGTTCAAAGCAAATGTTGATGTTAGCAGCATTACATCATCATCACTATGTCCTAAACATCACGGCGGCCTCAGATACGCGGCTGTACCTTGCCCATCCCAGGGCTGTCTTTGACCTTTGACCCCACCCTGAGCAGGCATGGTGGGACAGGTGGGGGTGAGAGCTGCAGGGCGGCACTGAAGCCGTCTGTGTAGAAGAACGGTTCATCGGGGTCAGGTGGGGATGGCGGCGGAGGAGGCTGAGGCTTCTTCCGTTTGGAGAGGTTCAGCTTCTGAGCAGCCCTGAGGAAAAGAAAAACATGGAGTAGATGGAGGTCAGGAAGAGGTCAACACTGTGCAGCAGAAATGAGGAGTAAATAAGGAACTGTAAGGATTAGTGTTTACTACTGAATAGTCTGCTTTTAGCGCTTTTACATGTAATGCTAATTGCTTTTAGTCTAGACTTGTGTGTTTTCTACAGGAACTCTACACACACTCATCTTATATGTAATTAAACTACTACCCCTCCTCCCCCCCACACACACACTGATAAACTGTTTGTGTCTGTGTCTGTCTGTCTGTCTGTCTGTCTGCCTCTTTGTTCTTCTATCCATTTATCTAACTGTCTATGTCTCCATCTATCAATGTGTCTGTCTACGTCTATCCGTCTGTCCATCCATCCTTTCCGTCTGCCTCTCTGAATGTGTCTGTCTGTCTATCTGTCCTTGTGTCTGTCTCCCTACCTGTCTGTCTTTCAGGCTGTATGCTTTTTTGTCTGCCTGTCTGTCTGCCTGTTTGTTCTTCTGTCTGTCTAACTCGCTGTGTGTCTCTGTCTGTCTATCCGTCCATCCATCCACTTGTCTGTCTCTCTGTCTTTCCGTCTCTATGTAGTTGGAGATTTGTCAGTGATTTGTCTGTTACTTACGTCTATGACACACATACAACGACGTGACGGCGTCACAGACGTTCGCTTGCTATAACAAACACACAGCGACTCGTGTACAGCGACACGTCTTCAGTAACCGCTTTGATCTCCGAGCTTTTATTATTATTCTTCTTTTATTATTATTATTCTTTTCGTACTTGCTATATTGATCCGCTGCTGGGTTGCGACTGTATCGTGGGCTACACCCGGCCTGTTAAATATCAGCGTGTGGATTCTGATTGGTCAGAAGGAGCTGATTCATTTTCTATAGCAGCGGCTCAGACAGTAGTGTCACAGGGACGTGTACGGTGGACGCTCCACTATAAAAACGTGTGAAATCATTGATACGGTTTTGATATGGAGTTTTCTCTAATTTATGGAAGATTTATGGAAGGAGTCTCCTGAAAGCTGTAACTGTGTACGTCATAAACACTTCAGGATGTGCGTCAGGATGGAGACGTCGGCCAACGCTGAGTAACAAGCAGAGCCTGAGCTGATTAAAAAGCGTTGTTCTCATCCTCCTTCTCCTCTTTCTCTCGTTCTTGTCCTCTCTCACGGTCCCTCGCTCGTCCTCATTTTTCACTCCACCGTCTGTAGTGCAGCATCTTCAGGAGCGCAGAATTTCTGTGTAATTACAGCCTCCGTGAAGGACACGGAGCGAGACAGCCAGGGGATTCAAGTGTGTGTGTGTGTGTGTGTGTGTGAGTAGGTGTGTGTGTGATAATGACCCCAAGAAGAGATTCTACAAGGTTTTAAATGTAAAAAAAACAACACACACACACACACACTGTTGGAATGGTGTTATTATACATTGGCATTAAAAATGTAGAAACAGAGAGCGTGGAGGGTAAACACGTCCCGGCAGTCATGTGCCAGTTCGTGTTCTCCGTGGCAGGAATATTGAATTTCCATCAGAGGCACGGAGCGCGGCAGGCTGAGGAAGTGGGAGGCCAATCAGACGAGAACAAGGGTAGAGAAAAAAAGATGAGGAGGAGGAGGAGGAAGGGGGGGGGCTTTTTTTTTGGCATGTAGACCCACGTCTGGGGACAAAGCCCCTGTCTCACCTCTCATGCATGCACATGCTTTCTCTGAGTCTGAAAAACAGCCTCTCTACATGAGCATTTTATGAAGAATTGAGATATCTTTCAGGAGCATATCAAGTTCACATCACATGTTCCGGCTAAGCTCTGACACGCTAGACTGAACTTTGACAAGATGCAGCCACCTGTTAAATCTCTTTTTCCCTCCAAGACCTCACACTGGAGATCTCCTGAACTGGAGACGCAACTTCGGCAAAGGATACAAATAATAATAGTAAAAAAAACACAAAGCTTGATTAATAAACGTTTAGAGATGCTACATTAATACGGAACAATTTCGGGAACGTGGAGCATCACTGAGCAACGTCCGAGAGACGAAGTGGATTCATGACTTGAGGTTAAATTCAACAGACTGTTAAAAAAAAAGCATATTTAGTCGACTCACTGCATGTCCTAGCTCTGTCACTGCGGCGCTAGATAACACCGGAGCGCAATTTAAACTCATACTTTCATTTACAGTAAGATTTAAACTTAAATCTGCACTATGCAATGCTACTTTGAAAATTATTTTGCAAAGTAGCTCAATTTAAGGGGAAAAGCACAGAATCTGGCAACCACGACACCTATCTCTAAGCATTTCACCATCTTTTCCATTTTTGCTAATGTTTCCATCCACGCCAGGAGGATCAGATCCAGATCTGGCAACCGAATTCAAACGTTACGTGAATGTTTACACGAGGAAAGGTCCTCCTATTACACAGCTGCTAAAGTCAATTATCTAGACACTTTCATTCAGATTATTAAACTCACCTGTGTCTGTGTGTGTGTGTGTGTGTGTGTGTGTGTGTATTTCATGCCTCCATGCCACTTTTATCACATTAATCACTGCAAACTTGGTTTCATTTAAGAAAATGGCTCCCGCACTCATTATTCAGCAGCGTGTAAAACAGCACCTGATCCAGCATGTCCTATTACTTAGCACTGAATTGTTTTTTTATTTATATCGTGCATCTGACAGCGCAATTTAATAAAGCCACAAACAAACTCAGTAGGAATCAAGAAACCGTGACGTGGCCGCAGGCTGCAGACGATGCCACTGCTGTCATGTAAAGAAACTGTGCTGGAGGTTTAAAGGACAAGCTGACCCAGCAATCACTGGCTACACTTAAATATGTTTTCTTCAGATAAATAAGACGGGTTAACTCCAGAAAACAAATACCTTATCCAAACACAAGAGTTTTATCATACTAAGTGAGACTCATAGATACTTTA
This sequence comes from Ictalurus furcatus, assembly GCF_023375685.1. Taxonomy (NCBI): domain Eukaryota; kingdom Metazoa; phylum Chordata; class Actinopteri; order Siluriformes; family Ictaluridae; genus Ictalurus; species Ictalurus furcatus. Next base: position 18,880,701 of record NC_071279.1, read on the forward strand.
TTACAGACTGAGAAACAAACCCCTTCTTAATAGTGAAGATCTAAAGAAAGACCTAAAGAAAGATCTAAAGAAAGATCTAAAGAAATATCTGAAGATCTAAAGAAAGATCTGAAGAACGGTCTAAAGAAAGATCTAAAGAAGATCTGAAGATCTAAAGAAAGATCTGAAGAAAGATCTAAAGAAAGATCTAAAGAAAGATCTAAAGAAAGATCTGAAGAAAGATCTAAAGAAAGCTCTAAAGAAGATCTGAAGATCTAAAGAAAGATCTGAAGAACGGTCTAAAGAAAGATCTAAAGAAAGATGTAAAGAAAGATCTGAAGAAGATCTGAACATCAATAGAAAGACCGAAAGAAAGATCTAAAGAAAGATCTAAAGAAATATCTGAAGATCTAAAGAAGCGTTTCTATGTGCACTCTAAGAAAATCAGATTGGAAACAGACTACACTTTCACAAAGTGGTGAGAACATGTTTTTAATGGTCCCAGTGTAATCTACACCCACATCCTGAACCTCAACTGAACTACACTGTAATCATGTCCCATGTTTGTCTTCAACATGCCTGCGTGGTGTTATTGATAGTTTGTTCTCCACACTTCCTGTAAAGGCTGCAGATTGTAGCAGTGGCACAGGTTTAAAACTTGCGTCGTTCGGGTTCGGAGTTTAGCTACGCCCATCATCCCAACATCATCTCTCTGACCCGGTTCAGGTTCTGCATTGCGAATAGCAAGAGATGCTTGTGAAATGCTTATGGCTACATCTATGAAGCTCTGAGGTTTGGAGATGGACGTGCTTGCAGGTCTGGACGCCCTTATCTAGGGTGACTTAGAGACTACAAAGCACTTCTGCATCAGAAACACATCCTCATGCTAGTTCAGAAGCACTGTTGGAGAGTAGAGTATAAAAATAAAGCTCAAAACAAGGATTTAAAAAAAAAAAAAACTAATAGATAAACAAAGTGCTAACACAAGTGCTTGGTGAGGAGGTACAGTAGGTCTCGAGTCAGGGCTTAAGCACCAAGTGTTGTGCTATTGGAGCGCCAAGACTGACCCTGTGGATGTATTTAGTAATGTATTAATAACACACAGATGATGGAAAGCCCAAGAAAAAGAAAAAAAACCTTCAAAACAGCACCATGACTTCTGTATGTTAACTCCATTCATTATCTGTTACCATGGAAACAAACTATTCATTCTGGACGAATTTTTTTTACGCAAAACTGCACGTTTTTTTTTTTTGGTCATGAAATGCGACAAAAGCTACCAAAGCAGAACAAACACACAAACAAGCAGCGATTTACTCTTCTGTCAGGTTAGCACTATCTAGCTAGCTAGCTAAGATAACTGGAGAGGAGCTAACAAGCTACTTTACTCGTGTAGCTTCATGAAGCTCACTTTACTCAGACGGAAAGACGAGAAAGAAACCCCACAACTATTAAATTTTAATCTCAGACATGAAGCATTTGGTTCTTTTGCTTGGTTCTTAAAACTGTTCTTACACACAACATAGAATTCTGTTAAGTCAGCATTACAGCTCGGTGTGCCGTGCTGTTATGGGAAAATAATCAACAATGAAGCAACGTTACTGCTATATTCTTATAACCACACTACGGTCAGAGCTGCTGTTATAGAAAATTAATCAACACCTTCTGACCAAACAGGAGCTGTAGCAGGTGGAGGTTAGCTGGAACAGGTGTAGAGGGTGGAGGTTAGAGGGAACAGGTGTAGCGGGTGGAGGTTTGAGGGAACAGGTGTAGCGGGTGGAGGATAGATGGAACAGGTGTAGCGGGTGGAGGTTAGATGGAACAGGTGTAGCGGGTGGAGGATAGATGGAACAGGTGTAGCGGGTGGAGGTTAGAGGGAACAGGTGTAGAGGGTGGAGGTTAGAGGGAACAGGTGTAGCGGGTGGAGGTTAGATGGAACATTTGTAGAGGGTGGAGGATAGATGGAACAGGTGTAGCGGGTGGAGGATAGATGGAACAGGTGTAGCGGGTGGAGGTTAGATGGAACAGGTGTAGCGGTTGGAGGATAGATGGAACAGCTGTAGCGGGTGGAGGTTATATGGAACAGGTGTAGCGGGTGGAGGTTAGAGGGAACAGGTGTAGAGGGTGGAGGTTAGAGGGAACAGGTGTAGCGGGTGGAGGTTATATGGAACAGGTGTAGTGGGTGGAGGTTAGCTGGAACAGGTGTAGAGGGTGGAGGTTAGGTGGAACAGGTGTACCAGGTGGAGGTTAGAGGGAACAGGTGTAGCGGGTGGAGGTTAGAGGGAACAGGTGTAGCGGGTGGAGGATAGATAGAAGAGGTGTAGAGGGTGGAGGATAGATGGAACAGGTGTAGAGGGTGGAGGTTAGAGGGAACAGGTGTAGAGGGTGGAGGTTAGAGGGAACGGGTGTAGCGGGTGGAGGTTAGATGGAACGGGTGTAGCGGGTGGAGGTTATATGGAACGGGTGTAGCGGGTGGAGGTTAGAGGGAACGGGTGTAGCGGGTGGAGGTTAGATGGAACGGGTGTAGCGGGTGGAGGTTAGATGGAACAGGTAGCGGGTGGAGGTTAGATGGAACAGGTAGCGGGTGGAGGTTAGATGGAACAGGTGTAGAGGGTGGAGGATAGATGGAACAGGTGTAGTGGGTGGAGGTTATATGGAACAGGTGTAGTGGGTGGAGGTTATATGGAACAGGTGTAGCGGGTGGAGGTTATATGGAACAGGTGTAGCGGGTGGAGGTTAGATGGAACAGGTGTAGCGGGTGGAGGTTAGATGGAACAGGTGTAGAGGGTGGAGGTTAGATGGAACAGGTGTAGCGGGTGGAGGTTATATGGAACAGGTGTAGCGGGTGGAGGTTATATGGAACAGGTGTAGCGGGTGGAGGTTAGATGGAACAGGTGTAGCGGGTGGAGGTTAGAGGGAACAGGTGTAGCGGGTGGAGGATAGAGGGAACAGGTGTAGCGGGTGGAGGTTATATGGAACAGGTGTAGCGGGTGGAGGTTATATGGAACAGGTGTACTGGGTGGAGGTTAGAGGTAACAGGTGGAGCAGGTGGAGGTTAGAGGGAACAGGTGTAGAGGGTGGAGGATAGAGGGAATAGGTGTAGCGGGTGGAGGTTAGAGGGAACAGGTGTAGTGGGTGGAGGTTAGAGGGAACAGGATGAGGATGAGGACGAGGATGAGGATGAGGATGAGGATGAAGGTTGCCTGACGGGACAGAGATCTGTGAACGAGTGTACTTACAGTTCTCTCCAGTCCATTGTCTCTTCTCAGAGTTCATAACAGCAAACAGACGACTGAGGTTTATTTTTCCCGACGCTTATCTGTTCACGTTTACACTTTCGGTCCATGCTTTCCTGCAGGTCGGAGGAAGTGGATGAGCGGCGAGTGACGGAGGCACCGGGGTTCCCGAGGATGGGGATTTCATTCGAGATTCGGAATTTGAAGCAATTAAGAAGCTCGGATATACGTAGGGAAAGGACGACGAAGCAGGAATGATGGTAAGATGTCAGAAAAGCTGGCGAAAGTGAGCCGGGAAAAGTTTCCTGGCACGGAAAGCAAATCCCACAGACTCGGCTCATAGAGATGCACCATTCCTGGAAAACTCCAAGGTAAAGATTTCTTCTTTATCGCTGTGCACTTCTGGAAATCACTTCCTCTCACGGAAAACCAAATTATCCATCCACGATCTACGCCAAAGTCCGAAAAGAATTCCGAAGATTTACTTTCTGTTCCTTCTTCTATTCGTGTCGGTTCCTCTTTTGCGCTTGTTCCCAACTGGGGCGCGTCTTCCTCTCGTCACTCAACTCCACACCTTAACCTTGTTCTGCACTGCACTCTCTCCTGCTCTCTGTGCTTCCCTCTCTTCCTTAGAGCAAAGGATGACGAGAGTCCGGGATCAGGCAAGAGGGGCGGAATACCGTCGGGAATTCATCGGGAGATTGAATCGGACGCGATTCTTGCTCCCCCTGTTGCTGGGAAACCCTGGCAGAAGTCCAATGGTCCCTCCTTTCCTCTCTTCTCTCCTCTCCACGTCTCTCTCTCAATCTGTGTGCCGCTCTCACCTCGCTCTCTCTCTCTCTCTCTCTCTCTCTCTCTCTCTCCTCCCAGCCCAGCCCCCTTTCTCACACTTCCTCAGCCGCAGCGGCGATGCATGAATGCTGCGCCAAGCGGCTCTCGATAGATGCCTCTGACACGCAAAAAAACCCACCCACCCACACACACACACACACACACACACACACACACACACACACGTCCCTCTCGATCACACACACACACTTCAGCCACACATCGTACGACATGAATACTGCATGAGCACCGACAAGCCCCCTCCACTCATTCTGCTGGACTTCAAACAGATTAGGATAGTGTTTGTGTGTGTGTGTGTGTGTGTGTGTTTGTGTGTGTGTGTGTGTATGTAAATCTACTTCCTATCACGTACTTACCCATACATAAAATGAAAGTGTGTCATGAAAAGACAAAGAAAAAAAGAGATGAACCCACAAATGAAGGTGCTGAAATGGATGAGAAGGTAAATGAAGGTGCTGATGGACACACACACACACACACACGCAGACAAAGCAAAGAAGGGAGTGTGTAGAAATAACAGGGATAGGTGAGTTACGACACGGTCATTAAGGCAAAGTCAGTAATAAATCCCGTAATGAAATCTATCATGTTTAATAGAGTCGGTTCAGATGAAGTGGGTTTAGTGGAGAAAAAAACGACAGTGATTTTAAAATCTCTCAAATTTTCTAAAGTTTCCCAACACAGCACCCAATTCTGGATTCTGATTGGTCGAACTGTGGGTATTAGTTTTCTATAACAGCAGCTCTAGTATAACAGTAGCATTAACGCGCTCGTTATCGTTGCTATAGCGACAGCTCATTCGCAGGGACGTGTACGGCGGACGCTCCGCATAAACAGATTTACTAAAGACATCGTTGACGTGGTGAACTTTTCTTCTTCTAATAAGCAAGGAGATGCTTATTTAACATTTACGGAAGGAGTCTCCAGTGTCAGAGGTACAGCTGTAACGCTAAGTTTTCCGACGTCTTCGGGACAGACGGGTTTACGCTGTGAGGTTTCTCGCTAACGTGATAAGCGGAAAGAGAGAATAAAGAGAAGCTGGCGAGGGAACAAGTGTTTATAACTGCCAGAACGGAAGCGGGAACAGGAACTGACTCGTTTCATGGACGTTCCATATCATGAAATGTAACTATAAATGGATAAAAAGTATGCCATCGTTTGTTAGTGAATCAAAAAAACTGCGATCCTTGGCATTATTATTATTATTATTATTATTATTATTATTATTATTATTATTATATACAAATACAGCAAGCAAATTCTCCAAAATATCAATGAACAAAACCAATCTAGTATTTACAAAGTCATACTTCATCTTAAATAATAGGCATGATGACATGATTGTATTGATTTAAATAATAATAATAAAAAAAACAGGCTTCAGTATTCAGTATTCAAGCTTCAGTATTCAGTTTTCAGTATTCAGTATGCAGTATGCAGTATGCAGTATTCAGTATTCAGTATTCAGGCTTCAGTATTCAGTATTCAGGCTTCAGTATTCAGTTTTCAGTATTCAGTATGCAGTATGCAGTATTCAGTATTCAGTATTCAGGCTTCAGTATTCAGTATTCAGTATTCAGTATTCAGGCTTCAGTATTCAGTATGCAGTATTCAGTATTCAGTATTCAGGCTTCAGTATTCAGTATTCAGGCTTCAGTATTCAGGCTTCAGTATTCAGTTTTCAGTATTCAGGCTTCAGTATTCAGTATTCAGTATTCAGGCTTCAGTATTCAGTATGCAGTATTCAGTATTCAGTATTCAGTATGCAGTATTCAGTATTCAGGCTTCAGTATTCAGGCTTCAGTATTCAGGCTTCAGTATGCAGTATTCAGGCTTCAGTATTCAGGCCGTCTCAGGTTTAAAAGTTGAACGAATAAGACAGTGTCATCTCATGCAGACGGATGAGTCACGCCTTTAGAAACACACTGCTGCCTCAATTTGTATTTTTTTCGGCTTGGTAATAAAGCGATTGGTCAACCTGACAGAGCTTGAATCTGTGGCCCATGTCTGTGTCGTCATCTCACAGAGAATACAGATGGAGAGAAAAGACACTCACACTAACATAAATTGACTGTACTCCACAGTCAGTGTTCGTGATCTCATCCTGATTCAGCATCTACTTAAAACACAAAGCCATGACTCACTGTTCACTCGCTCGCTCGCGCGATCGCTCAAAACGTTAATGAATACAGCATCTAAAACCCTGGTGTTTAGAAGGAAGCGTTTATTATTTATTTCCCCCAACAATAAGCACATCTGTACTGTTACTGTTGTTACTCTACTGGTGTTTATAAGGCTACATTACACCTACATGACCTCAGACATACATAATATACGTAATGCATTTAAAAAAGGATTTAGTTGTCATAAAGGCTTCTCTCAGTTTTGATTTCAGCTTGACATACCGCCTGTGTCATGTATCATAAGGTTGTGTCTTGAGGCATTAAAACATTGTTCCATAGTGACAGTTCTGACCATGATGATGATCATAACTCAGCATTAATAATTATGTACTGTATATTTTCTCTCAACTTTACGTAAAATAAAAAAATATGTATGTATGAACACTTAATAGAATGTTATGACAGTGTTATGACCATGTTATGTACATCTTATGTAAATGTATTGATGTGTGTGAGGGTTTTGTTCGGAATATGTGACTCAAATTTTTGCCAGATGTCATCATTTCTAACGTCAGCCATGAAAGTGTCATAACACTCCCTTATGTCATTAAAAATGTCACATATGTCACTTTACTACAGTGTTATGTCAACTTAACTTATTGCTTATTGTCTGTGATCATGAACTGCTTATGAAGGTGTACTATTATAGCCTGATAAATAGCCTCAGACATGTTTAAGAGCTGATGCCAGTTGGAATAAACCTTAATAAACATTTATGTAGGTTTATGAATATTGTATGAATGTGTAGCATTATGAATATGAGCATTAAGTAAAGTGTTATCACATTGTTGGATGTAAAATTCAGGTTTCTTTCCCATATGCAGTGTTTAATCCGTCTGAACGCAGCCCTTGTGTGTTCTCGCCCTCAGTGAAGTTCTCGAGCACACAGCGATCGCACTCCGTCTCAGCGGACTCGAGTGAGAAAGTGATTTGACTCGGAATCGACTCGGGTGCAGGATGTGAATCAAACCGGAACGATGGCATGTGTTTTGGGTTGCGAGTTGCTAAGCTGAGCCAAAGCACAGAGCCGTAGCACTGCAGAAGTGCCATGTGTTCTGGAAATCCGGACAAACAAACAAACGAGAGCACAAACACACAGCAAGAGAATCAAAAGAATCGATTCGCTTTGAATCAGACTAAATTCGGATGTACAGTAGTACAGTTTGTCTTTTCGATCTCCAGTGGGTGTATCGTTGGGGGTTTTACATGGAATTCTTCCTTAGATAACGACTTGGAAGATCCAAAGATGACAAAGAGAGCAGATGGTGATTAAGGAGCACAAAGGAGGCCCAAACAAAAGGCCTTTTCGCCGTTTGTTACAGTAAATGGCCGAGTATCGTTCTGCTGTCATGGTGTGGACATTAAGCTACCGTAGTCTTTAGCCCAATGACTTATCGACTGATCTCTGAGCAGACACCTCATTTTTTTCTCTCTCACCATCGCTCGTTATTGATTTAGATCAGACCAACATTCAACAAGACAAATGCTTATACATAATATCAAAGCAAACCGCCTAGCATAAACTAACCCAGGTCAGGCTGAACAGAGCAAACATCTCGTCTTACTCGATCGTTTACCCTCTCGTCTAAACCGCCGCCTTAATTCAGCCGGAAGACCTTAACTGGATGGACGGGTTATAAAAAAGCTGTCCGGTAACAGCTCGGACGTCAAGCGTTGCAAAAAGGAGGCTTAAACAGAAACCAAAATCCAATCCAACCGTGAATGAGAGAGTGATGCTGTCCAAGAGCAATAATATCAATCACGCCAAGAGACAGGAGCATAGACAGACGGATAAATCCATCCTTTTTTTTTGATGTAGGGTTTCATTTATTGTCTTTCTCGCTTGGGTTATCAACCAGCCAACACCTGTAATATCATGAGTAGCTATGGGGGGGGGTATTAGTGGTGGCTTAGCAGTTAAGGCTCTGGGTTACTGATCAGAAGGTCAGCGGTTCAAGCCCTGGCACTGCCAAGCTGGGCCCCTGAGCAAGGCCCTTAACCTTCTCTTCTCCAGGGGCGCTGCAACATGGCTGACCCTGCGCTCTGACCTCAACTTCCTGTCTCGGGTATTCAAAGAAAAGGATTTCACTGTGCTGTGACCAATAAAGACTTATTATCATTCCATTTTCCACCTTTTCTTTCTGAAGTCACACAAAGATACGCTTGTGTTACTTAACCAAGTGAAACAATGGAATTAATAAACACACAAACACACACACACACACACAAAAACAAACAGGTCGCATGATGCAGTATGCAAATTGCGGCTGCATTATTGGAATCGTTATCATAACACATTACAAACACTATTTAGAATCATGTTATCGTTATTACAGCTCATATTGCATAATAAAGGTACGGTTGTAAAGCCTTTTCAGATTCAGTCGTGTGTGACGCCTCATGTACGGTACGCATCACAACATGATGATATGATATGTGTTTATACTTTGTTATAAATCTGACCTTCCAAGTGATGACTACAGTCCATTCGCTAGCATGGAAAATATGATGGGATCGCCCAGAGACTCTGGGAATACCGATATTCCCTCTCTTCCCCGTGTAAAACTGACCCTGGCTGAAAGGATAAATCGTTTCAGCGTTGCTTATGAAGGATTATAAACTCATTAAAGGGAGTTACACACAAAACAGCGTCTGATCTGCGGTTACGTTGCACTGCATGACATCATCCAGGCACTTTTTCGTTTTTGTGAACATCTCTGCTAAGGCAAGTCTTGAATCATAAAGGCTTTTAAATTATTGAGCGTGTTGCTAGGTCGATAAATCTCTTTCATTTGCGCTGAGAGCCTCTTGTCACAAAAAAAAAGTGGCTAATGTGTGTAAGAATTAGGTCTGAGAGCTGACGGAGACCCGGAAGGTACCTGTCGCTAAATCCAAAGCGTTATCGATTAAAGGCTCTTTCCGTTTCACTTGTTTCAATCCGCGTCAGTGAGCTTTTGTCGTGAGCCGATAGATGAGATGATGCTTGCTTCATCTAGGGATCTCGTGTACTTTCTTTGGGTAAGGTTGAAGGCATCAGCCCCCTTCCTGGACCCCACGTCTCACAGCATGCTAGCATGTCTGGGTTTGCTAGTGACAAACAGACTCATTCAGTCCACCGCCTTCACTCGCTTTTAAAGAAATACTCCCTGTGGTGCCACAGATCAGCTCGAGCTCCAGGCCAAGTATGGAGCTGGCTCCTAATCAAACATTAGCACTAATGTGGTGGTGTGATGTGAGGGCTCAGCTGGTATTCAGCTAACCGCCATCACCGAGAATATTTTTTACCGTTTCTGATTTGTGTTAGTGCTGCCATCTTTACCAGTTTGCTGTCATGTTCATGGTTATACTGGTGTGCTGTTACATTTCGAAATTTCCTCTTGTGTCTCCAGATTTCCTGTCGTGTTTCTGGTTTTCCTGTTGGTTTTCTTATATTTCCGAATTTTTGTGCTGTTGTCATATTTTTGGCTTTTGCTATTTTTTGCTGTCATGCTTCCGAATTTGCTTTCATGTTGAAAAATGTGCTGTTGTGCTTCCGAATTTGCTGCCGCGTTACCGAATTTACTGTTGTGCTTCTGAATTTGCTGTCACGTTACCGAATTTGCTGTCATGTAGCGAATTTGCTGCCGCGTTACCGAATTTGCTGTTGTGCTTCTGAATTTGCTGTTGTGCTTCCGTATTTGCTGTCATGTTACCGAATTTGTTGTCATGCTTCCGAATTTGCTGTTGTGCTTCCGTATTTGCTGTCATGTTAGCGAATTTGCGGTTGTGCTTCCGTATTTGCTGTCATGTTAGCGAATTTGCTGTTGTGCTTCCGTATTTGCTGTCATGTTACCGAATTTGTTGTCATGCTTCCGAATTTGCTGTTGTGCTTCCGTATTTGCTGTCATGTTAGCGAATTTGCTGTTGTGCTTCCGTATTTGCTGTCATGTTAGCGAATTTGCTGTTGTGCTTCCGTATTTGCTGTCGTGCTTCCGTATTTGCTGTCATGTTAGCGAATTTGCTGTTGTGCTTCCGTATTTGCTGTCGTGCTTCCGTATTTGCTGTCATGTTAGCGAATTTGCTGTTGTGCTTCCGTATTTGCTGTCGTGCTTCCGTATTTGCTGTCACGTTAGCGAATTTGCTGTTGTGCTTCCGTATTTGCTGTCGTGCTTCCGAATTTGATGTTGTGCTTCCATATTTGATGCTGTGCTTCCAAATTTGCGGTCAATTACTGAAGTTGCTGATGTGTTTTAAAATTTGTCATGTTACCGCATTTAACGTTATGCTTCCGAATTTGCTGCCATGTTACCGAATTTGCTGTTGTGCTTCCGAATTTGCTGCAGTGTTACCGCATTTACTGTGATGCTTCCCGAATTTGCTGTCACATTACCGAATTCGCTTTTGCATTTCTAAATATCCTGGTGTCTTCTCAAATTTTCGGTCATGTTTTTGGTTTTGCTGTTACGTTGCCAGATTTGCAGCGCTGTTTCTGAATTTGCTCTGGGGTTTATGGTTCTACTCTCGTGTTTCCAAATTTGCTATTTGTTTTTGGTTCCTTTGCACTTGGCTCCTGATGCGCTTTGCACTTACACCGTCGAATCAGCACTTACACCAAGAATCAGAACCAGGAGTAGCATTTCATCCCCCATCACTTTTACAAGAATGATTCCCGCCTTCTCCTCCGCCAGCTATCATTTCTGACGATATCCGGATGAGTTATGTTGCTTTATTGTTCCTCATCTTTTCCCCCCTCACCCTCTGAAATGAAACAGAGTGAGAATGCTTCAGTCTAGAGCAGCTGTGTGTTCTCATGAGGCTAACCTCCAATAACAGGTTAAAATGTTCAGGGTTTTATGGGGGGGGGGGGTGTTTTGGTGTTGTCATTTACAAATGTAAAGCAGGTAATCTCCAGTGATCATATTAGCATTCATGGACAGTGGCACGGGGTATGAAATGAGAGGTAGGATTAGGCAAGTACCTCAGGATAGGAGGCGCTGGGGGAGGAACGAGGGGGTGATGGAAGTTAGCAGGGGGTTTCGTGGAGTATTTCTGGCAGACTGCCAGCATGAGAGCCCGATACATTTCAGTGAATAAATTTCAAACCGAAATTGATTGCGAAAGCCACACCAGACCTGTTTTTCCAAAAGCTTCCCAATTCCCGGGTGATGACCGCCTCGGCACGAAAAAATAAACCAAACCATTAACACTAAATGAGAAGGATTCGCTTTTGAATATTAATACCAATCTGAATCATAAACTGAGCAGAAAAACAAAGATGAGACACTAAACAACAACAGCTGAGCGATTAGGCAGATCAAATTTGAGAAAATAATGATTTTATTCGGTCTCTCTCTATGTTAACAGGTTGTATCCTAGTTGTTTAGACTTTAATTCGAAGTATATTTGATAGTTTGTCTCTAACCTCATTATACCACAGCGCCATTGAATTTCAGATTCAAATTGGTCAAAAGGTGTTGATTAGGGCCTTGTTTACACTAATGGTCTGCACTTATGTAGCGCTTTTTTAACCTTAGCAGTTCTACAAAGTGCTTTACACTGTGTCTCATTCACCCATTCACACACACACACACACACACACACACACACACACACACACACACACACACACACACCAGTAGTAGCAGAGCTGCCACGCAAGGCACTAACTTGCCATCGGGAGCAACTTGGGGTTCAGTGTCTCGCTCAAGGACACTTCAGCATGTGGAGTCACATGGGCCGGGAATCGAACCGCCGGCCCTACGATTAGTGGACGACCCGCTCTACCACCTGATCCACAGCCGCCCCACAGTGCTCGTCCACACTGGCGTTTCCGCTGTGTTTCAGAAACCATCTCCGTTCACACTACATGACCGAATATGTGTCACATGACCATTCGTGCACACTGTGCATGCGCATACAAGTGTAAACAGGAAGTTGGTTGCTAGTCCCAAACCGGCGTTCCGTGTAGAATTTACGCCGCTTGAAATGAGATTTGTTGGTGATTTCTCTAATCGTAGCTCGCCTCTCGCGCATGTAGCAGCTGCAGCATTATAAAATACAGAATTTAACTACACAGTGGCTGCTAAGAACGATGACAAAGCCAGCAAACACAGTGTTGTTGGGTATATGATCGAGGAAGTGTAACGGCCATACGGTAGGGGCCGGACGAATCAGGGAAGGATACTGATCTAAGAGCCAATCAGTGAGCGAATGTGGGTGAAGCCACACCTTGGTTTTCGAAAGTCTTCGTGTTGGTCTGTTTGCACTGAAATGTGAGCCAGGAGTTTTCACTAAGCGGGGTCTTTGGCGTTTCCAAAAGTCTCCGTTTTCGAGGGTCGAAAACGCAGGAGTCGTGTAGGCGACCGGCGTAACCGTAGCAACAGTTATGTGTTTTAAAACGAAAACGCACTAGCGTAAACAGTACGTTCTCTGACAGTAGCACAGGGCTCTATTAATGCGCTTGTTCTTCTAATACCTTATCGTTTCTATAGTAACTATAGCCTTATACGGCGGGCGCTCCGCGTATACGGATTAAGAGGCGTGGGTAAATCTTGACGTTGTGATGTTTTCTGTTTTCTGTACGGGTGTACGGTATGTTTATTTGACAGTCACGGAAGGAGTCTCCAGTGTCAGAGCTTTTATAACCGTCAGCGGTAAAGCTGTAAGATCTCAGACCAGAGGATACGGTATTACTGCCATATCCGAGTGATAGAAAAGATACATCCTGTATATAAGAAAAGCGTACTGTCACATAACTGATCACAATATCGCTGTTATATTGTGGATCATAACCTGAAATGATGACTTGCCAATTTAATGAAAGAAATGACATGTTCTAGGTGAACCATCCAGGTGAGGAGATTTATTTCATTACGTGTGTTACTATTTACAGAACTGTAGCAGAACTGTAATACTATAAATAGACTATATTTGGTATCGTGACAGATCTGTTCACAGGTTCACACGATAATAATAATAATAATAATAATAAAAGTAGGGCGCACAGTGACTGAGTGGTTAGCACGTTCGCCTCACACCTCCAGGGTCGGGGGTTCGATTCCCACCGTGGCCCTGTGTGTGTGTGCAGAGTTTGCATGTTCTCCCCGTGCTGCGGGGGTTTCCTCCAGGTACTCCGGTTTCCTCCCCCAGTACAAACACATGCACGGTAGGCTGATTGGCGTGTCTAAAGTGTCCGTAGTGTATGAATGGGTGTGTGAGTGTGTGTGTGATTGTGCCCTGCGATGGATTGTCACCCTGTCCAGGGTGTACCCCGCCTCGTGCCCCATGCTCCCTGGGATAGACTCCAGGTTCCCCGTGACCCTGAAGAAGGATAAAGTGGTATAGAAGATGGATGGATAATAATAATAATAATAATAATGGTAATAATAATAAACGCAGTCGTGCAGGCCTTCCCGATTTCTCAGGTGCAGAGTCGCTTGTCCTGGAATACGTGTGTCCCGTCCCATTCAGCGCGTGGAGATAAAGAGGTAATACAGACGGGATAAATATAATTATCTTCTCTCACGCTTCCTGCCAGTGTTCGCTGATCCTCTCCGACGACTGACTGTAATGAAAAATGTTTACCCGAGTTGCTTCCTTCATCCTGACGTGTCTCTCGTCTGAGTGTCGCTGTACGCTTCACCTCTGTGTGATTCCCCACAACACACACACACACACACACACACGTCTCTGATAAAACACAATTAAAGCTTCAGTTCCATCAAATCTCACTCACGCTCGTGTACTGTAAACAGAATTACACACAGTAATACAGACGTGTGATTGCTCCGAGAGAGACGAATCTCTCGAATCTCACACACACACACACTCACACACACACTCACACACACACTGCTGTTTTTAATACATTTCTCATCATGCTGTACTTACTAGGATGGAGAAAAAGCAATGGGAAGAAGGTGGAGGAAGAGAGAGAGACAGAACATGAGACAGAGCTCGAGGAGTGAGAAGCAGTTCAGGCGGCTGAGAGGACGAGAAAGAAAGAGAGGACGAAAACGCCGAGCGAGCGAGCGTGACGATTTGTCCACAGGAGGACGAGTCCAGAAGAGAATAAGAGAAGAAATATCGCACTCTGATCCTCTTGAAAAGCGGAAAAAGGCACGAGTAAGAGATGACAGAATTGTTATACGGTTGCGGCGCAAACGTGTTTATTTTCGCACAACCGCACATCCTGAAGTGTTTTATTCCTCTTACAGCGCAGCAATTCGCCATGGTTACGAGGTTTTCCTTACGGAAGGACAACGCGGTGCAGTTTCTATCCGTTTAGACGCTACTCGCATCGTAGCGTTCACACAGTCGTTCCCTCACCAGGTTCTCTTTTCTCTCTCAGCTAGTCACGGTAGAGAGAAGGCGTACGCTGGAGAAAAACGAAAGGAATTTGACCTTTCGTAACTTATACGTGTAAAGATTTCATTCAAACGCTTTAAAAATCAGCGCAGTTATAAATAATTACACCTGAGAGAGAGGCCGTTTTCTCCACCTCACCTCACCCCATTGCTCCTGCGGTGGGGGGCGTGGCTTATGAACTCGATTTGCATATTGGAGGACCTTTAATCTGATTGGGTCTTGAGTGATGTTTCCAACATTTCTTGTCTTCAGTGTGGAGTGTTTTGCGGCGTCGTATTTCAGTAGAGGTTCCGTGTGTGTGTTTAAAGAGTCGCGCTGGGTTCTGCTAGCTCGGACTGTATAAAGACGTAACCACGTAGGTGTTTGTTCTCATTACAGCACTACTGTAGCTAGCTCTTTAGCAGTACTGATCGCTTACAATATCAGATATCTCCAAATAAGAAGAAACAAAGTTTTGTACACTATGAGCACTTATTAGTGTTTAGATGAACATCACTTATTTAACCGTCACCACTGGAAATAATTCAAACACACGCAAATAGATGAAAGAAGGACGCGGCAGTTTGATTGATGTGTTCGAGTCGTGTTTATTTAACGGTTTAAATCAAGCAGATTTGACTTCAAATGCCACGAAGTTCACTTTACTTAAAACTGAAAGCAAACGCAAGTCATTTATTTAAAAGCGAACGTTACTGACTGTATTCCAGTGTCATGCATCCAGACCGGAGTTAACCGTGCTCGTCGCCGTTTATTTCATTTATTCCTCTACGTCCTTTATTCAAGTACGTAAAGGGAACGTGATCAGATGAAGCGATTTAAAATTACTCACTTGAAGTAAGCTGTGCTTGATACTTAATTAAGTTAATCACTTGACGTGAAATAAATAATGAAATGTCACTAAAATGTTTGGGGTTTTTTTCCGTGTAGTTAAAGTTAAACGGGATTTCCCTGCAGGATTCCGCCATTTTGCGAGCGCAGAAATTACATTACGTTTACGGCATTTTTGGCAGACGCCCTTATCCGGAGCAACTTAGAATTCTCTCATTTATTCAGCTGAGCCGGCGAGGGTTAAGGGCCTTGCTCAAGGTCCCAGCGCTGGCAGCTTGCCAGTGACCTTCTGATCCGAAGGCCAACGCCTTAACCGCCGAGCTTCCGCTTCCCTGTAAATGAACGCCAAATCGAGGAAACATATTCGAAGGAGCGTGCAATTCTTCAAAATTACCGCAGATTTGAGCCAAGATGCGTCACGTGACGCCATCGCGACACGTACTCAGCCGAAGCGCTCTTGGGTTCGCGTGCGTCAAGCGTGAGTACAGCTAAAAGGTCTCGTTTACCAACAAACATCGCTGCGAAAGAGCGCGCGGAACAGTCACAAATAAACTCCGCGAAATCCTGGTTTCACCAGGAGGAACGACACTCAAGCTACACAAACGTGAGGTAAAGCCCCGGAGACTCGCTCAGATTTACGTCACTCTGCTCTAAACTTCACTTCCGAACACACGCTTGCACTGTATTTATTACACTACTGTGTGACGCTACCGTAAAGAGTACGAACGCTGAAATACTCATTTCAGGGGCAACATGAAACTCAGCTGCATCTCCCCGTGTCCCTGTCTTACTGTACGTCTACAAGATTAATATCTACATCATTAATATTTTGCTTACTGTCGTTAACTGATGCGTGAACAACGGCTTCGCATGAACTATCACTTACACTCTGTGCCACGGTCACATTCCAAAATTCATACAGTATATCATGAACACTGATTTAGAACGCTGAATAAATGTTGGACTTTAGAGGTGTCTTGAGATAAAGTCGTGTGTGTGTGTGTGTGTGTGTTTAATCACTGCTTGATGCCTAAGGCCATCGCTCAGACAGTGTGGAGAACAAGCTGTGAGAGAGAGAGATAGAGTGAGAGAGAGAGAGAGAGAACTCCAGGTGCTACCTGCTAAATATAATGCATAAACCATCACCACACAAGGAGGAAATTTAAATTTAAGCCACGTAGGTGCGTTTACGGCTTCACGATCACTTTTATTTTGCTCAGTATTAAACCCTCACGATCAGTCACCCCATTTCAGGAAATGAGTCAAATAAATGCTTTTGGCTTCATTATCGTTTCGTAGTGCATTTCGTTTTTTATATCAGGTGCCAATACTTCTGGAGCTGACCGAACACCCCGGCGTTACTTTAAGACGATGGTTACGCCAATCTTTCTGAAATGACAGCTGTTTTTTGTGCTGTATTTTCTGAAAAACAAATGAAAAACGAAACATAGTACGGCGCGCTCGAGAGCCTCTCCTGGAGTCGTATGAAAGCTGCAGTAGAAGATATTTTTGATATTTTCTCCCGACACGCAAGAACCAACGCTGCTTTTATCTGTGAATCTTTGAAGGCGAGATTTCATGCGACCCTCCGCTGGAAGAAGAAAAAAGAAAAGAAAAGAAAAGAAAAGAGAAAACCCCGCTCACTCCCAGCACCTGGGTTTTAGAACAATCCACTGATACCACATTGTTTCAGTTCTTCTCCTCACGTGCTCATGATTGTTGTGTACGAGCTGTAAAAACCTGATGTAGCCCGAAAAGGACAAAAAAAAAGAATTGAATTTACTTGATTGAAATGCGTCAATCACGAAATGTTTCTTTAGTTATAACCCCTCTCTCCGGCGCCACTCGGAAGGGGACGGGTTCGTGTTTGAGACCGGTTCCTCTCACGACCGGGATATCAGATTGGACATCTGGGTGTCTATACTGTTTTAAAATAATTCATTTAATTTCAGTTAATCAGAACTTCCTGCTGTTTTTGAATACGGAGATAGAGATGTGTATTTTTCTTTCGAGTGGAAAGGTGCTTTCAAATAATTTCAGAATAAAAGAGTTAGTGATCATGTTCCTTTGATTGCTTTTGGTGTTTCTCGCAGCGAGACTGAGATTCTATATGTTTGGAGTCTGATCTATGCGATTAATGTTCTGACCCTCGCTTCACACTCGCATTACGAGCCTGATGTTTAACTGGGGTTTCTTTTTAAGAGGTAAAAAAGTCATTTTAAGTCTATTAAGTCTGTAATGGACATCGTTGATGAGCTGGCGTTCGCTGGATAAACACCAGACATTAGTTTTGTTTTGTTTTGTTTTGTTTTGTTCGGGCGGCTGTGGATCAGGTGGTAGAGCGGGTCGTCCACTAATCGTAGGGTTGGCGGGTCGATTCCCAGCCCACATGACTCCACGTGACTCCACGTGACTCCACATGACTCCCCGTGACTCCACGTGACTCCCCGTGACTCCACGTGACTCCACGTGACTCCACATGACTCCCTAAGACTCCACATGACTCCACATCCCGAAGTGCCCTTGGGCAAGACACTGAACCCCAAGTTGTTCCTAATGGCAAGTAAGCACCTTGCATTGCATCTCTGCTACCATTGGTGTGTGTGTGTGTGTGTGTGTATGTGTGTGTGAGTGTGTGGGTGAATGAGAATCAGTGTAAAGCGCTTGATCTGAAAAGGTTCAAAAAGAATCAATTCTAATTTGAATATAATCTAATAACAGATAATAAAATGTTCAGTGACCCAGATTTAAGGATAAGTTTTAACACTACAGTAGTTCGCTAGAAAAAGAGGTCATGAAACCTGTGATAATCTCGGAAAAGTGAATCGCGACAAAATCGATCAGACAGTAAAACTGCTGAATTGCTGAAGTTAGACACCCTAGGTGTTAGCTGAACAAAAAAATGATAATTAAATTGTTAAACTTGGACGTTGTATTCGATGGAGCATTGAAAACAAACCAAGCAGGCCTCTTTCAGATGATATCATTGACCCAAATAAGTGTGCATGTGTATACTGTGTGTGTGTGTGTGTGTGTGTGTGTGTGTGTGTGTCTGTGTTCCCTCTCACTGACTTGTTTACCACAGTGCCAAACAGTGAAAGGGAGAATGTCACAACAGCGTCTCATCCAAAGTGCCGTTAGTCAGCCACGGGGGGTCGAAGGTCACTGAAACCGGAGGCGGTGTGCACGATTATGTCATCCTGACTCAGCCTGACTCCGGCAGCTCAGCGTGCGAGCGTTAGAGCCGAGAGACAACCAGATATACACCGCTGATATAAAGAAAATATTCCGCCTGCATTTAAGTCTTTATATGATGTATACATATCCATACATATACAAATACATTTACATATATATATATATATATATATATATATATATATATATATATATATATATATACAGTACGTGTGTGTGTGTGTGTGTGTGTGTAACATATATGATATTATACATCTCTTTATATTTGTCTTTCTCTTTTGTCTTACAACTGTGCATCCATGGCATCTTGCTTTCAGAGACCTTGGACAAGATGTGTGTGTGTGTGTGTGTGTGTGTGTGTGTGTGTGTGTGTCTGCTGGACATCAAGGCCAAACCGAGGACACGGGTTATACAGGACAAAGGAAACAACACCTGCTGAGAAATAAATAAAGCTCCCAGATTCCTTTCTGCGTATCGGAAAGGACGCTTAAAAGAATGAACGCAGAAATCAATGTCCTTTTCGACAAGAGAGCGATGGTGAGAATATTGCGAAACCTCCGCCACGCTGCTCGTCTTCTCTTGCGTTTGTTTTCTAATCCTCCGCTGTATTCAGGTCAGGCGTACAGACTATAAGCGAGAAAATACGAAGTACAACAAAACAGCAGTAGGAGTTTAATAGTGGCGCTAACCAGGCATAACGAGACACAGGTGAGAGTGATCACGTATCATGTGACAAGATCATGTGACGCGCAGGGGCTGATGGGTGGAGAACCACATACAACGTCCTACTTTTCTATCCACTTAAGAGTTACATGTAAAATTTCATGAAACACATTCGTTGTTATAAACAGGCGTTCACTCATCAGCTTCTCTTGTCTCGCTTGAAGTGAATTAGACCAAAACAACAACAACAACAACAACAACAACAACACAGAAATGAAAGTTAAAGTTACGGCTTTTCCTAGCGCTAACACTGGAGACTCCTTCCATAAACGTTGCATAAACATCTGCTTGGAGAAAATGCCACTATACTATATAACAGTTGCACAAGTGCTGATGGCTGTACGTGTCCCTGTGAACGAGCTGTTGCCGTGGAAACGGTAACGTATTAAAAGAACATTATCTGCTGTTCTAGAAAAATCGATCAACCAATCAGAATCCAGAATTCAACAGCAGTGCCGTGGAGATAAATCGAAATGAATCTAAGGCGTGTCCGGCACCTTAGCACAACCTCATCTGACACGCAAACACACACACACACACGCACACACACACACACACAGTCCAGGGTGTGTTTATCTCTTCTGTGGGTGTAGAACGCCTGTGGCTGTGCGGTGGTGAAGGTGTGTAGTTTACAGACTGTATTTAGTTATACCAGCTCGTACACTGTCGAATTCTGGATTCTGATTGGTCAGAAGCTGTTGATTCATTTCCTAGAACAGCAGCTGTGACAGTAGTGCATCTACAAAGCACAGGTTTATATTAACGCGCTTGTTCCGCTTGTTCTAACCCTCACCCTAACCCTATTGTTACTATAGCAACAGCTCGTTCACAGGGATGCTGCACCTAAACTTTATATGAGCTGCTCGATTCACTTTTGCTCCATTTGTGTGTGCTTTAGTTTGAAAGGAACATCGTGGACTTTGGTGTAATAATATGACTACCTGATGCATTCACACTAAATATTCTCCTGCGCTCACTCGGCAGAACACCGTCCTCTCGCCCGTTTGGGGTTTTTTGTTGTAGTAGTTAAGATCTATGACATTCCACTGTATTATTCTGTGCTGCTGTGTACGACTCTGAAGATTCACTGAGACTGCTCAGTGCTGACACCATCGCCAGCGGCTACCGAGAGAGAGAGAGAGAGAGAGAGACAGAGAGAGAGAGACAGGGAGAGAGAGAGAGAGACAGAGAGAGAGAGAGAGAGAGACAGAGAGAGAGAGACAGGGAGAGAGAGAGAGAGAGAGAGAGAGAGCATGAGAGAGACAGAGAGAGACAGAGAGAGAGATAGAGAGACACACAGAGAGAGACAGAGAGAGAGAAGGAGAGACACAGAGAGAGACAGAGAGAGAGATAGAGAGACACACAGAGAGAGACAGAGAGAGAGAAGGAGAGACACAGAGAGAGACAGAGAGAGACAGGGAGAGATAGAGAGAGAGAGAGAGAGACAGAGAGAGATAGAGTGAGGGAGACAGAGAGAGAGAGAGAGAGAGAGAGAGAGAGACAGAGAGAGAGAGATAGAGAGACACAGAGAGAGAGAGAGATAGAGAGACACACAGAGAGAGACAGAGAGAGAGAGATAGAGAGAGAGAGATAGAGAGACACAGAGAGAGAGAGAGAGAGATAGAGAGACACACAGAGAGAGACAGAGAGAGAGAGATAGAGAGACACAGAGAGAGATAGAGTGAGAGAGACAGAGAGCTGGGACTGAGGGAACAGAGGTCGCAGAGGAAGGCCATGAAAAATTCACTGTATGGTACCCAGACAGCACGCGAGCTTTCAGTGTTCCGTCGTATCAGTTCATATCAAACATCCCTCCTTGTTTCTAATGGTCTGCAATGGAAAGTTAATGGAATGTGGTGCCTTGCTTAATTTCATTCTTACAGTAATCATCAACACATAAAACCCGGTTCTACTGGGTTCCTGTAGTATTTTATAACAACCAGAAAATCTCTAATGGAGCTCTACAGGAATCTGATGGAAACCATTAAACCAATCCTGATTACACAATATACACCATTAGAGATTCTACTAATGGACTGTATTATTCATGTATGTATGTATGTATGTATCTGTCTGTCTGTCTGTCTATCACTTTAGAACAAATCCCACAACAGGCAGAGCAATCGTCCTATGATCCAGAGATCGGTGAGTTGGAATCACGACAATGCCACGGCTGGGATTCGACCAGCTGTCGGTGTGGGAGGGGCATTACTCTCTCTCCCCTGTCAATCACACTGACACTAACCAATCATGTGCATCTGTGAGCTCGTGTATGTGGAAGAGTGCAGATACATGAGCAGGTGTGTTACGCTGCCTTGTGACACAACATGAGCGGATGTTGTTGTTGTTGTTGTTGTTTTTTTTAACGTTGTTCATTTTATTCAGTTAAAGCAGATATTTTCTTATTAGTAATTTAATTTTTTTTCCATGACTCCATGAAGGTAATGATAATAAACCAAGCCTACTGTACATATTAAAATGTTTCAGTGAGTGATAAAAACTGTGTCTACTTTATTATATATTTATACATTTATTAACAAAACAAAGTGGAAACTTAAAAGCCATCATTTTTGTGACATCATCTACACTAATGTAAAATAATGCTAACAGTTTAAAGCTAGAGTTAGTGATTTCAGTGCACCCTTCAAAACCACATCCCTAAAACCCCTGGAGCGTTCTAAATGGAAAGGTAACATGATTGACAGGTGAGTAGAAACATCTTGATCGGTTGGGTGCTGCTAATCCAAGTCACTGTATTCCTGTAATGTTCACGAAATGACTAAAATGTCTTAGGAGCAAGAACAACGCAGTTTATACACGAGTATGCAGATTGGGCATGTGTTATCCTAGCTTCCTGATTAGCTAGCTAGCTGATGGTTTGTTAATGGTTGACAGGAGTTGGGTTTGAGCATCTCCGTGTATATTTATTTAAGATCAGCAGCTGAAAGTGTCAAAATAGAACATTATTATGACAACCACCAACAAGAGCTAAGTTAGCTAAGTTAGCTAGCTCGCCAGCGCAGTGCACATGTTCTGGGAGAGCCACGCTGTCTTGCTCTAATCAGAAGTGATCGGTGCAAAGCTGGTGCTATGAATGAAATAAGCTCATATATACTGTAGGCCCTTCATCAAATTAGTTTTAGAAATCGCTACTGAGTAACTCTTAGGGTCAGGGTTACTTTTTTTTCAAGGAAATGCTGTCATCAGGATTCAGAGAAAATCCGTCTAGCATCAAGTCATCTATCAAAGCCTCTAACTGTGATTAAAATGACGTTCCGCCAATGTTTGATCCAAGAACTGCACTGTCGTACGAACATAAGATGAGATAAAAAAGTATGTTTCTGGGCTTACCTGAGGAAGAACGAGGCTGCAGAGCAGCTTTGAGCTGGAGGTGGAGATGTCACCCGGCTGCTCCGTCTGTTCCCTTTCAGAGCGATGGAGGGAATAGCACTGACTCGGCTAGAACATGAAGTTTCAGGAGCCCCGCTGTCCTTGTCTGGAGCCAGACTCTGTAGAGGAAATAGAACAGACGCTAACGAACACAAATTTTTCAGGTGAAGAAATGATTTTAGAGGTCTGCCATTTAGTCCTTGGCCTTGACTTCCTGTTTCAGTGGAAGTTACATCAACACATCGAATAATGCTACACGTTTCAAGGCACTTCACGGGGACTTTACGCTCAAAAGTGACATCAGTTTATACGTGGAGAAAGGTCCTCATGTTCAGAATATCCAGGTTATACAGCTGCTTCAGCTGAAATCATGCGTGACTCAGACTTTGAGGGATGAACAGTGATGTAACGCAATTCTGTGTACCACATCAGGAACATGCAGGAAAGACTCTGAAAGTGGCTATGGTGAGAAAAGTCAGCCTCAGAGAGGAAACGTCAAAAGGTATTACAGAAGCGTTTCTCCCAGTATAATCTCAAAGCCGAGCCACGGGGAAGGGGCAGTAGCCGTAAGCTAGTCTTCTGGAAGATCGATGTGATTTCACAGACGAAGTCCTGGCAGAGGTCAATGGGAAATATTGACTAAACGAGCACTTAACGTAGTTAGCACGAGTTCCAGCACTTAACGTATTAGAAAGATCAAACCACGACAGGACAATGCAAGTATCACTGTGGTCTAATCTGGAGATCTTGAGCTTTTTTCAGTTATACTTTTACGTTTTTATTCAAACTCCCGGGAAACATTGGCGAGCCCATGCAAGTTATCAGATAAGAGATAAAGCAACGGTAATCTCGTATAGTATATATACTGTTGTGTCTCATATTTCCCCAAATCTTATTATTTGTAAAGCAATTTAGGAGCTTTAGATCCCTAGTGAAGAAACCCAAGGCAACAGGGGTGAGGAAAACCGGTCCGTACAGGAGTTTTCTTGTGATTGTTGTGGCCAAAAATGCTCGATTTTGGTGCGGCTTTTGTTTATTTTAAACGTACGATGCAATTTATGGAGATTTTTGTGCTTTTTTTTGCGGCAAACTACTCGGATCACAATTGCGCAAAATGGCCTTTCACAGAGATGTTTGTTGGTAAACGAGAGCTGTACTCGTGTTTCGACGCACGTTAATCGAAGAGTGCTTTGTCGTGACGACGTCACGTGACGTGTCTCGGCCCGAATCTGCGGAAAATCCGCCGTCATTTTGAAAAACCGCAAGCGACAGATCATTTCCGCGATCGCAAAGTCGCCAAATCCTGGAGGGACGGGAAAACTCCCTGACCCTATGTAAACACTAGCGAGTGACAGGTCTTGCTAGCGTCGAATGTCATTTGCCTGGTGTAAATATGTTTTGTCTGCTGCTGTTGTTGCTCGTGGGTGTGGCCCGTCCAGTTTTCAGTGTGAATGTGGCACTAAAGCTGGTCTAAAGCTGAAATTGCAGCTCTGTGTCACACTCGTACAAAGGAAATGAAAGGTCGCCTGTCGCTTTGCTTGTGTGAAGGCAGGGTTAGCGAAATTCACTTCCACAGTCTCAGTGAAATCTCATCCATCTCTCTCTCTCTCAAAAGAATTGATCAAAAGGAATCCCAGCTCTAATCCCAGCTTTTCTACCCGGTGCTATCACTCTTGCTTTCACCTTACTAAATCTTTAAGCTACTGCAGGCGACTGATAACATCATCAAAGCACCTTCAGAGCTGACCTCGCTCGTGACGTGATATCATCCGCAAAATTGGTTCTCGAACCATCGGTACACACCTCTCACGTACACACCTCACGCATACATTAGGAACCTGCCCCACATACAACCGGCATACGTTATATAATACGAAACAAACCACACACGCACACAAAAGCATGACATGTCATCTTCACATTTCTCTGCATGGCAAGCAGCTGAAACAGGAAGCCATGACGGGAATGGCAGAGCCGTGATCTTCTTCTGACAGCTTGACGGAGAGATAACGAGGGCGGAAGAATCTGACGCGCTCACGTGGTGGTAGAAATAAGACCCCTCGTACCAGAGTGCAGCTGAGCACACTAATTCACAATTCGTTTCTCTCTCAGTAATTACATCCTCATGTCTGAGTCTGCCATTAGTGCGCAGCAGGGACGGACGTGTCTAGTTCACAATGGACGGCTCCTTTTTCTCCTAATTAATTTGAACGTGTGTTAAAACATCTCAGGCAGCCCAGGAGAGAGAGAGAGAGAGAGAGAGAGAGTTGGTGTGGACTGATAAAGGCTGTGCTAGATGAATATTCATTTCGGAAATGGCGGTGTATTCATCACAGCTAATTACACGACAAAATTACAGACAATTAATAAACATTAGACTCTTTAATAACCATAACACACACTCTGTCTTCTATACAAACATCTATAGATCCACCTCACTTTCTTCTTCTTTATCTTTATCTCGTATTATCCAACAGCGCTGTTGAATCCTGGATCGTGATTGGTCAGGAGGTGTTGATTAGTCTTGCATAACAGCAGCTCTGACAGTGGCGCAGCTGCAAATCACGGGTTTATTATTAATGCGCTGGTTCGAATACGTTATCGTTTCTATAGTAACAGATCGTTCACAGGGACTTTCATGGAAAAGGATTTTAAAAAATCACTGATTTGGCGAAGTACGGAGATGTTTATGTAACATTTACGGAAGGAGTCTCCAGTGTCAGCGCTTTAGTCAGAGCTAAAACTGTACCTTTACGTTTTCTGACATCTTCAGTTTATGTTTTGTGTTGTTTTTTTGTCTTATCAACGTCAAGAGAGAGAGAGAGAGAGAGAGAGAGAAAGAGAGGCTGCTGCGTTAACGATAGTTCATCAGTCCGTAGAATTGGCGTACTCAGTTTGGCGAAACTGCAATCGCACGAAATAGTTTTGCACGGTCTTTCACGGTGATGTTTGTTTGGTAAAGGAGACCTTTTAGGTGTACTGGTGTTCGACGCACTTGAACGGAAGAGAGGGTTGGCTGAATGCCCGCTGTGATGATGTCACACGACTCGCCTTGGCCCAAATCTGTGGAAAATCTGCGGCCATTTTGATAAATCTCAGACTGACTGCTTTATAGCTGATTACTGGACCCGTGTTCATGTTGCTGGTCATTTCACTTCTGCTTTGGGCTGAGGAATTGTGTTGACCATCCCAACAAGTGCATCATTCATCTTCATTAAACTCTTTGTCCTGGTCAGGGTCTCGGAAAATCCAGAGTCTGTCCCAGGAAAGCTGAGCATGAGTTGGGAATAGACCCTGAATGGTACACCAGTCCATCACAGAGCACAACACACACGCACACACACATGCATTCACAGCTAGGGGTGATTTAGTGTCACCAATCCACCTACCGACATGTTTTTTTAGGAGGTGGAGGAAACCCACATGGACACGTGGAGAACCCTGGAGCTGTGAGATGGTAACGCTATCTACCCTGCCACTATGATGCCTTAGGTAGACATTACAATAAATAAATAAATAAATAAATGATTAGCATATTCCTTTAAGTTCTTTAGATGATGCTGTGTCACACTGCATCCAAGCTTCTCTCCGTTGTTATTACTGCTACAAGATAAACGAAAGAGCAAATATTCAGATCATGTCCTTTACAGCATCAGAGCAGTGGCAGGTTAAAACAGTCCCAGATGGACGTCAGGTGCCGTTTTTACCCTGCGGTAAGGCCGCTGTGCCATCTGTTTACAATTTGCCATCCTGGCTCCCTCCCGACCTTCACACCAGCCTCGACTCGGGCACTTCAGCGCTCTAATTTAGCCAGCCTGGGAGACGAGGAGTTATTTGACTGCAGAGCTGACCATTAAGACGTGAGGCTTATCCTGAAGCACAGACAAACCTGCCTGTGTGTCTCACTTGAAATTCCTCAGCAGGTCTGCTCTCAGCAGCTGTCTTGGTGCAAACATCCTTCAGCATCCAAACTAACAACCTACTCTGACCCAAAGCTGAAAAAAAATCTCAAGGTCTAATTGCTTTTCCATCTCTGTGAGAACCTTACTGGTGTGCTTGCACCTCAACATCACCTCTGTAACACCAAATGTACAAAAACTGCTTCCGCCTGTGAATTTGTCGCCTTATGACAGGACGTGAAGTGACTGCTCATGCACAAAATACATTTAGTAGTAGAAGATGGTTATGTTTTGTTATTATATTGTGAATAAAATCTGTTTTGCTGTTCAGGTGTTGTACTTCATGCACACGATCAACCCACAGAGCATCATGACAACCAACCTGCCAAAAAAATAAATCAATATGGCCACAAGCTGTTAGACGAGTGAGTATACGTGATAAAGTTCAGATTTGATGTCTCCATGGAAACCCTGATCATTCATTATGGTCTACCGTAAAAGGTAAAAAAAATAAAAAAATAATAATAATAATAATTTCTCCAACGTGCACCTGCCGCCCTGTTCATTTCTATATCTGTAAATGTTTGGCCTGATAAACTGCTGAGTTCATAATGAGCTTCAACACACACTCACTTCTTCTGGCTTCTTCAGTTGTTCCAGTTTTTAGGGTTATGGGTAGGGTTATAGTTATTGACGTTCTCCCATCCTTCTCTTCTAATCCACTGAATAATGATTCTCAGTCAGCAGACCAAGGGAAATGCTTTTCATTAAATATTAATATTGGTTGTTAAGAATTCACAACCACAGCTGATTAATGGATTATTGGACACTCAGGAAAAAAATGCAAATCTTTATTTTCCCTAAGTAGGACCTTACTTCATTAAGGGATTTCATTTCAAGTGTAACTTGAGAATCTTTTGATCTACAGTTCATGTGACCAACTCTGACATGTTATTTTATTTTATTTTACAACATTTTATGATTTATGAAAATACACCAAAAAAGTTCAGATGTTTTTCTCCTGGATAGATGGTGTGTCACACAGCTGAAAGCTTTACCATGACAGTTATTTGACCTTAGTAATATTTTTGCTGAGGTGATTAAGTTTAATCCCATTAGCCTTTGCTGAAGGACTCTATTATGTAAAACTACACCTGAACCTGACTACTGATAAAACAGTGTGTTTAACCTCTGAGCTGTATAAAACAAGGCCATGTGGAGGGAGTGGAAATCAGCATTTCAGCCTTGGGAGGATATGAAGCTTTACAATGGCTCTATTACCCCTGGTCACAAAGAGTCACAAGTTTCATATTGTACACAATGCTTGTAAGTTGGGGTGTAAATAAATTCCTCTTCTGAGTACCCAGCATGTACTCTTTTTGTATCAGCATGTCTGTATTTTGCTCTCTTGAATGAAGGAAAGTGTGTGATCCTGACTTATAGACACGCCCCCAAGTATAGCTTAGGGCTGTGATTGGTCAGTGACTGCATTTTTACAACCCCCTCCAGACCAAAGCACACCCAACTGATAGAACACCCAAATGTTGGTGCAAGAAGAAAAAGAAAGGATGATTAACAGGACACCTCCTTGTCCAGATTGGACAGATGTTCCTACTTGCAGTTCTGGTTCTTACCTGCGATTGTTCTTGCTGATGGGCTCTACTGATGGTTGTCACACTCCACACCCCCTCCAGATACTGCTGAGCGTAGGTGGGTAATGGAGTGACAGTAGCATGGCAGCTCGGCTTTATGTCCATGCCAGCAGCTCCAGACTTGATCCAGCCCATTTCCTTATTCTGGATACCAGCCACTGGTTCAACGTGGTACCTCGAGGGCTGTCGTATGGTAGCAGATGAGGAACCCTGGTTCACCCAGGAGGGTCTCTGTGAGGATGCACTTTGGTGAGGTGCTAGCAGGCCAGAGAAAGGTCCAGACTGCAAGTTAGGGGTTCCATCAAGAGCCAGTCCCAGGGCTGAGTGAAGAGCCAAACGTCGTAGCTGGTGCAGAGGAGTTCCACACATGTCACAGCAGCTTTCAGCACCCTGACCCCTTGGAGGCCATTCTAGAGCCTGGAGTTTATCAAGAAGGAGGCCTGCAAAACGCGGGTCCTGCAAAAAATAAAGAGAAGATATAATTAGATTTAAAGGTTCTGAAATCCTGAAGAAATGTTGTTGGCATTGTTTTAAATGAACCCCTATGTTTTTATATAAAACCTTACACAAGAGGATTTGCCTTTCAGGAAGTAGATCAAAGTAGATCCCTTTAGAGAGAAAGAACCACTAACCATGCAAAGAACCCTTGAGGAACCCTACTGTTGACATTTTGACACTTTGCAACCATTCACATGTATGTGAGTGATTATATAAACATTTTCTATGGACATATGTATTATGTATGGAGCAGTGGTGGCTTAAGGCTCTGGGTTACTGATCAGAAGGCCGGGGGTTCAAGCCCCAGCACTGCCAAGCTGCCACTGTTGGGCCCTTGAGCAAGGCCCTTAACCCTCTCTGCTCCAGGGGGCGCTGTATCATGGCTGACCCTGCACTCTGACCCCAGCTTCCTGACATGCTGGAGTATGCGAAGAAAAGAATCTCACTGTGTATATGTGATCAACAATTATGTTTTTTGGTCATTATGTGTATTGTATTATGGGCTGTTAATGGTCCACAGCTGCTTGCCATCCATCCATCCACCCTTGTCCAGGTACACCCAGGACAGGGTGCCAGTCCATGGCAGGGCATGATCACATACACACTCACACACCCATTCATACACTACAGACACTACAGACACCCAGACCCTGGAGGTGTGCGGCAAATGTGCTAACCACTAAGCCACCGTGTGCCCAGCTGCTTGCCCTATTTGAGTAAATATTACTGGTCCACTCCCCCTTGGCCTAATTGATTAGGTGTTAATGGTCCACAGCCCCTTATCCTAATCATTTGACAGACTTGGTGTTTCACACCCCCGTGTTCTATTTGGTTAGACATTGGTTGTCCACACCCCCATTTTAAGCCTTCCTTCAACACCCAAAGCCAATAATGCTAATAAAATAAAGCAAAGGCAGACTGGAAATTCTGCTTGTAAATCAGTAGAAGATGATCTTTATAGGATGGCTGAGTAAGATGTGAATAAAACTGTTAGACAAGCAAAGAGATCAGATAAATTAGGCCCATGGAATCTGTTTAACTGTAATAACCCCAGAAACCTCACATTAGCAGAAAATGTCAGGTGCTATCTGCACGGAAAGGTCACTAGCTTAGGAATTTAATCATTTCTATGCACATTTTGGTTCAGATATAAGGACACTATCAGTATTACATCCTAGCAGTGTTGCTGTGCAGATTTCCACAGAGATGTCTAGTTGATCTTAGGGCTGCAGAAAAGCCGAGCAAGGAGCAAGAGGAAAATAAATAAATAATCAAATCAAGCACCTAGCTTGATTTGTATCTGACTTCTCTCGCTTGTGAGAAAAGTCAGATACAAAAGAAAATATGAATATGTGCAAAGGCAGGGAGAAGAGAGAACCTGTTTACACTCTAAAACTAGCCACTGGGGCGGCTGTGGATCAGGTGGTAGAGCGGGTCGTCCACTAATCGTAGGGCTGGCGGTTCGATTCCCGGTCCCTGGTGACTCCACATGCCGAAGTGTCCTTGAGCAAGACACTGAACCCCAAGTTGCTCCCGATGGCAAGTTAGCACCTTGCGTGGCAGCTCTGCTACCACTGGTGTGTGAGTGTGTGTGTGAATGGGTGAATGAGACACAGTGTAAAGCGCTATAGAAGTGCACCATTTACATTCAATAGAGAAAAGAAATAAAACATCCTATTTAAGTGTTTCACTCACAGAAATTGTTCATAGGTTCTGAATCTCAAGATTTTGACCAGCTGTTATTGTGGAGTATTGGGAATATTTTTTTAAATAATAAAAACATTTTGAACCTAACCTTCTAGCCTAAGCTATTAATTCAATTTCGTCCATTAAAATGGAGTCACAGGCCGAACTCAGTTAAGAAACACTGGAGTAATGTAGTGTGTAGTGGCCGGGGAAAACCTTTCATGTGGTTCCGTTTTGAGATTTTCTATTTTATGTAGCAGTTCTTGAACTGAAATATTTCTTTTTAAATATGTATCCTGACCTAAAGTAACGGGACAAAATGCAAACATTTATAACCTAATCGGATGAGAGAAAAATAACATTAATGCTGAAGTAATTTTAACAGGAAGTGATTTCTGATATTGATTAAAGTAATTTTAGGCCACGCCCACTTTTGCTGTACATGCGTACCCTATCATAAATACTAAAAGGCAATGTGTTATTGGTTTACACGGGACCTTTAAGGATAAATACATAATGTAGTTTTGGTGTTTTTACTCCATTTGATCTGCTCTACCCACACCAACACCCCAGTGCTAACTGCCGGATCTTCAGCCAAGCAAAAAAGTAACAGGACTAAATATCTGATGACATTCAGCTTCCTCAAATCTGATCTGTCCATTCCTACCCAGTCTAAATTACTCCACACTGTAGACAAATTCATGATTGAAATGCTGAATAAAGCCCGCTTTCCTCCATCCACAGACATAGCTAAACACCATATTGTGATGTATTGCTATTCCCCCGCTGTTGGTGTTCACGAGTAACAGGGCGGGCCGAGGAGTCGTGGTTATTGAGTGCTTTTGTCTGGAGTGCACTGTAGGGGAGTCAGAATAATGCCAGCATGCCAGACGTCTGCAATCTGCTTCAACCATAACTGCATGCATCACAACCTGTTAGAGCTAAACCTTCCAGCACGGCCTATACCCGAGACATGTTACCTACTGTTCATGTTTGGATGGAATCAATACATGTCTTTATAATGTGGCTTTCAAAAATGAGACAAAAGACATTTTGATGAATGGGCTTTAAAAGGTCAGTCAATAATGGGGCTTTAAGGGATTTCACTGTTATTCCAGGATGCATGACATGAATAAAAATAACATATGATTACGTAACTGTACAACAAGCAAGACAAGTCAATCATAAGGCTTTCTTTTTTTTAAAAAAAAAAAAAAAAACTGCAACAATGTATTTCTGAGTAAAACAGGTTTCTTTTAAGCCCTTTTGCAAAATCCAGAATTAAGCTTTTACTTCTTTTTCACACAGTCAAGCTCACATCCCCCTGGGTAGTTATCCCAGGGGCCACTTCAAGCCAATTTCTTTCTTAAGGGTTCTTAAGTTGTCTTCCTGTGAGAACCTTTAAAAGCTTTACAGGCAACTAGCAAAAGCCTAAAGATTTTTGGAGCCTAAGAACCCTTACTTAGCCAATGAACCCTTGAAGAAGCCTTTTTTCTGACTTTACCAAGCGCCTGAGCACCTGACAGGTTCAAGGTCTTAAGAACATTACAATGAGCAATAATTTGAAGTTTGTATCGCACACTTATCGCACAGTTAATACACACGGGATTAGAAAAAAAGGCTTCTTCAAGGGTTCTTTAAGGGTTCCAGAAAAGGAACTGTTTCTGATAGGAAAACGTGCTACTGTAGGAACATTAATGGAGGGAGAACCAAAGAACCCCTAAAGTAAAGTGTTCGGAATTTTTTTTTAAGAGCGCATGCACTCTTTAATGTTCTCAAATGTTCCAGTTTATTATTCAGAGCTTCAAGAATTTGTGACTTTTTTAATAGAGGCCAGGAACATTATGGTAAACAGCATCTGACCAGAATATATAGACAGACACACACACACACACACACACACACACTTCCACAGCCAAAAACAGCTTTCCCAAACAGCTTCTGGAGCTAGTGTCGAACAGAGGTCAGAAAGTCAGAAGCTCATTACTCATGAGTCAGTGGTGTTCAATGAGCCGGGGCCTCCGGGGCTCCGCCCCACCGGTGTCTGCTCTAGCCCCTGCATTCTGAGAGACGAGACTACGGACAACGAGGCACACTTTGGAAAGCTTTTCAGTCAAAAATCCCCCACTGAGTGGTGCATCCACCTCCTGTGCTGCTCTTTTCACCGCCAGCGAAACACAATAGAGAGGCTGGAGTGTGGGGAACGGTGGCTATACCATGCCAGCTGTGAGCATTGTAAACTTCCTGTTCCTGTGCTGTCATCCAAAGTCTTCCTACTATTAATATCCTTATGGCTTTGAAAGAGAATCTCTGTAGGTTCATGGAAATGCCACACTGGTGGAAAGAAATGAAATGAAGTACTATACGCTCGTGTGTTTTCATAACCAGAGATCTGTTCTAATAAACCCTGCAGAAAACGAATGATGTATGAACCAAAAGTGTAGCTGAATTTCACCCTTAACTGCCTCATCTGCGCTGCAGCCAGAGGAAAATTACACGTAAATGACAATTTTCTGTTCTGTTAGACTAAATTAAATTCCTTAAAAATAGTTTTTTTTTTTTTTAAATAGAACAAAGCAGGCAGAAGCATAAGCCTTCAAAAATAATGAAAAGAAAATACAAGAGGGAAAAAAAGAAAGCAGGGAGATGAGTGTAAGCTTTCCAACGGAAAAAATAAATAAATTAATAATAATAATAATAATAATAATAATAATAAAAGAAAGCATGTGGATGAAGAAAAGGAAAGCATTCAAATAAACAGACTTCAGCTTTTTAATTAAACAAATTTACAATAAAATGAAGAAGAAGAAGAAGAAGAAGAAGATGGTGATGATGTTCCATTTATATACTGTACTTCTGATGCTCAGGTTGGCTGTACATAATAAATAAATAAATAAATAAATAAATAAATAATTCGCTAGAGCATTTTCTGTGCTTTAACTGATTCACCCGTTTTCTTTTTTCTATTTTTCGTCAGTTCATTCTGTACGTTAACCTCCGCATCCAGCTGTACTGCAGCTCAATAAAAGTAAGTAATGTATACATTATGTAAGAATATATACATTTATGAGAGACCTGTCTCTACACACTTGGTATCTGTTTGCACATTTGCACTGCGGTGTGATCATTCAATTCTGAGTAAACAAACTGCAGAAATATCACGAGCTTCACGCGATATCATTCGGACCGTTTACACCCTGCCGCGATCTCTCGTGGTCCAGCAGTCGATGATGAGGCACAAAATACAAGACTGGTTTTTACCTTGTGGTGATGTTGAGACGTCTGACCGAAGCCGGAACTGGTTCACAACTAAACCCAAAGAGTCTGGGAAGCGAGAGAACTGCAGCTTCTTACGCACTAAAACATAAATCACTTCACACAATAAACAGAGTTTGTCCTTTATAAGCGCGGTGGCAGATGGAATATTAGGGGCGGGGTCAGGATCATAATTAATGCCTGCATTTGCAAATGGATTGAACTCCTGGAGCGTGAGCGCGACACAAACACGGTTTATGATTGTAAAAACAACCTCAAGGGCACAAAGGCATTTCTAGTGCTCAAGGTCAAGTTCAAGTTAACATAATACACAAGTCAAGGTAGATAGAGCGATAGATTTTAAATTGCCAAAGTCGCAATTTCAGGAAAATCTTTCGCCGTGATGTCCGTTGGTAAACGAGATCTTTTCAGAGGTACTCAAATTTCAGCTGTACTCATGTTCGACACACGCGATTCGAAGATAGCTTTGGCTGAACATGTGTTGTGGTGACGTCACACGGCGCGTTGTGGTGACGTCACATGACACGCCTTGGCGCAAATCTGCGGAAAATCTGCAAGCTCCTGCAAATATTGCCGATTGCAGATGTGTGTGCCTGGGTAGAGGGTGTTATGGTTGATCTTGGGATAGAGTTGGATTAGGGTTAGGTAGGGTTAGGGTTAGACTAAGGTTGGTGGGTCTATGTTATGTATGGGCCAGTGTAACGTTTGGGATAGGGATGGGGTTAAGCTAGCATTAGGGTTGGAGAAAAGTTAGGATTTGCCTAGCGTTAGGCTTGGGCTAGGATTTGGGTTGAACTGGTGTTAGGGTCAGTCTGGTGTTAGAGTTGGGGCTAGGGTTAGGGTTAAGCTAGAGTAAATTGTGACTGGAGATAGGATTGGGCTAGGGTCTGGAGGCTATGGGTTCAAGCTCTGTACAGGGTTACAGTATGGTTTTAGGGTTTGGTGAGGGTTATAGTTCACCTATGGTTAGGGTTAGGCTGCATTTTGGGTTGATCCCGGGTGAAATTTTGGCTAGGATTAGCACTGAGCTAGATTTCAAGTTTGCTTAAGTGTAGTATTGGCCTACAGTAAGGATTTGGCGAGAGTTAGGTGTTGCCTATGTTTGGGATTAGGTGAAAGTTAGACCTGTTTAGGATTAAAGTTGCTGGGCTAGGGTTATGTTTGCACTTGGGATAGGGTTGGGCCAAATTGAGGTTTGAGTTAGGGTTAGAGTTAGGCTAGGATTATGGTTTAACTATGTCAACAAAATTCTGTTTTGACTCTGATTTCACGTCCTCTTGACATCAGTATTGACTTCTTTATGACGGACGTCTGTTCAAACATGCCTTCAGTCATGTCTGTCAGATTATATCAGTTGTTGTAAAGGGCATACGCAGGTGCAGCCTAATGAACAGCACTCTTAAGGAAAGCGGTGCATATTGTAATGTCTTCCTGCTGGTACACACCTGCTTCATCTCATCATGTGCGTGGTAGCTGGGTGGTGATGATGAAGCAGGTGCTGGAGAGCAGAAAAACACCGAGCTGTACGACTGGAACATGACAAAACACCGCTGGCGTTACACGTCCATACCGCACGAGTTAGTAAGTCCACAAATTAGATTACAGAAGTGGCATCGTTCACTCTAGTGGCGGGTTAATGCAGGAAGCTCCTCGACTCAGTACTGTCCTCCAAATGAGCTTCACTCAGGTTTAAAATATTCCTGGTGCATATTCATGTCTCCAGCAGCCTCTTAATCAAGCCCTCATACATGTGTGTGTGTGTGTGTGTGTGTGTGTTTCACTGGTCCTTGGCACACTTTCAGAATAAAAGAGCCAAAAGCTAACACAGACAATGATACATATAAATATAAAGCAACAATTAATCAATTAATGTAAAAGAAAGATAAAATATAATCATCTTAAAAAGAGCAAAACGTTCTGATGCGTGTGAGGATGTGAAAAGGAGGACTGGTGTGTAGTCGAGTATAAAACCTAAAACTTAAAGTGAACTTGAAAAGAATTAAATTTGGAGAATTAAAATAACCACAGAAATAAAAACTGAAAATAAATATACAGATTTTTCGCAGGTAATTTCAGTTTCATTGACACTAAGTCCTGGCGAGTTCATTCTGAGGAATTGAATTTGAGGGTTTTTTTGTTCTTCGGAGATAATGTTGATTATCGTTAAATTCTTTCCTTACTCGGTTTTTCGGGAGAGTCGTCTCGGCCGTACAACCCCACACGTATCGATGTTAATGAGACAGACGTAATTGGCTGCGAGATATGGGCAAATATTACATATGGAGGCACTTAATACAGCCATTACGCTCGATTACGATCGCTTCCCGGCCGACGAGCTCCCATTATCGGCAGCCAGCGTGCGCTCCGTGATGACACGTGGCTACATTTCACATTCGAGAGTCCGCGTTCAAAATGGCACATTTTTAAAAATGATTTACATAATCAGCAGCACAAAAGTCCTAGCAACCTCGCAGGGCAATTTATATTCCCAGTGCTCATTCTGCAAACAAAGAAAATGATAGCACTGAGGTAGATTAGAGAAGATCACCGTGATTATCAGCACTGGGACCCAATTTGTCTGTTTACACATTAAACATAGTTTAGAAAAATAAATCTCTCCACAACGTGCCACTGATTTTTTTTTATATTGAAAATTTGGACAAAGACTCCATCTTAAAGCACAGCCTCCGACTGCTTAGCTCAAACGCTGGCTAGTGCTTTATACAGCAGTAATTACTAAATCACTAACATGAAATCATTTTTCTGATCATGGTTTTGATCGTTGAATGGATCGTTTTGCATGTGACGGTTCACGCAATGAAAGGACGTTTAGAAGTTGTGAAGTATATGACTAATTGTTCAGAGATCTGAACTTATTGTTTTGAGAGAAAAAAAATCGAATTAACCTAATTAACTAATCTATCTAATTAACCTCTACATAACTAACCTTTACAGAACTAACCTTTATATAACTAACCTCTACATAACTAACCTTTATATAACTAACCTCTATCTAACTAACCTCTACAGAACTAACCTTTATATAACTAACCTCTATCTAATTAATCTATATCTAACCAACCTCTACATAACTAACCTTTATATAACTAACCTCTACATAACTAACCTTTACAGAACTAACCTTTATATAACTAACCTCTATCTAATTAACCTCTACATAACTAACCTTTATATAACTAACCTCTATCTAACTAACCTCTACATAACTAACCTTTATATAACTAACCTCTACATAACTAACCTCTACATAACTAACCTTTATATAACTAACCTCTATCTAATTAACCTCTACATAACTAACCTTTATATAACTAACCTCTATCTAATTAACCTCTACATAACAATGCACCAAGCAGTAAAGCCTTTTTAAATAAAGAATGATAACGATGTCTTATGGAAAAAGTGTTGCCAGACTAAGCATATATTCATTAGTAAATGTGAGGGAGTAAATGTGTGTTCTAAACCCGAGCAGGCTGTGCAGTGTGGTTACGTTAGTGATTAATGTAAGGCCCGAGCTCCTGCAGTAATACATGTTAGGTGTATTTAATGTCCTGTGCTGTAAAATCACACACTCGATGAAGAATCATTAGAGTTGCAGAGCTGCACATCACGCAGGCTAATTAGGCAAATGATGAATAAAATCATTCAGCAGAATGAGTCAAGTGAAAAATCCAATTAAAACAAATCAGCACTAAAATAATTTCCTCCTCCACACAGCGCTCGTTCTCTTACAACTGCTCCATGGAGCGGGCTTTCACACACTCATTTTATTTTACATAGAAGACAAACTGTGGAAAAGAACAAAACACAGTCTACAGAACAATTCAGTTTAACAAAAGTTAGCACAGTCTGATTAATGTTGATGTTTTCTCCTTTCAAGAACGTTCAAACACATCGTGGATTAAAGATATGATCTGAACATCAGTTAATTTAATGATCATGATTCTACTCTCCCCACTATGACTAATAACTAACCTTTATCTAAATAACCTGTATCTAATGAACCTCTACATAACTAACCTCTACATAACCTCTACGTAACTAACCTGTATCTAATTAACCTCTACATAACCTCTACATAACTAACCTCTACATAACCTCTACATAACTAACCTGTATCTAATTAACTTCTACATAACCTCTACATAACTAACCTGTATCTAATTAACCTCTACATAACCTCTACATAACTAACCTCTACATAACCTCTACATAACTAACCTGTATCTAATTAACTTCTACATAACCTCTACATAACTAACCTGTATCTAATTAACCTCTACATAACCTCTACATAACTAACCTCTACATAACCTCTACATAACTAACCTCTACATAACCTCTACATATCTAACCTGTATCTAACTAACCTCTACATAACCTCTACATAACCTCTACATAACTAACCTCTACATAACCTCTACATAACTAACCTCTACATAACCTCTACGTAACTAACCTGTATCGAATTAACCTCTACATAACCTCTACATAACTAACCTGTGTCTAATTAACCTCTACATAACCTCTACATAACCTCTACATAACTAACCTGTATCTAACTAACCTCTACATAACCTCTACATAACCTCTACATAACTAACCTGTATCTAATTAACCTCTACATAACCTCTACATAACTAACCTCTACATAACCTCTACGTAACTAACCTGTATCTAATTAACCTCTACATAACCTCTACATAACTAACCTGTATCTAATTAACCTCTACATAACCTCTACATAACTAACCTCTACATAACCTCTACATAACTAACCTCTACATAACCTCTACGTAACTAACCTGTATCGAATTAACCTCTACATAACCTCTACATAACCTCTACATAACTAACCTGTATCTAATTAACCTCTACATAACCTCTACATAACCTCTACATAACTAACCTGTATCTAATTAACTTCTACATAACCTCTACATAACTAACCTCTACATAACCTCTACATATCTAACCTGTATCTAATTAACCTCTACATAACTAACCTCTACATAACCTCTACATAACTAACCTGTATCTAATTAACCTCTACATAACCTCTACATAACTAACCTCTACATAACCTCTACATAACTAACCTGTATCTAATTAACCTCTACATAACTAACCTGTATCTAATTAACCTCTACATAACCTCTACATAACCTCTACATAACTAACCTGTATCTAATTAACTTCTACATAACCTCTACATAACCTCTACATAACTAACCTTTACATAACTAACCTGTATCTAATTAACTTCTACATAACCTCTACATAACTAACCTCTACATAACTAACCTCTACATAACCTCTACATATCTAACCTGTATCTAATTAACCTCTACATAACTAACCTCTACATAACTAACCTCTACATAACTAACCTCTACATAACGTCTACATATCTAACCTGTATCTAATTAACTTCTACATAACCTCTACATAACTAACCTCTACATAACTAACCTCTACATAACCTCTACATAACTAACCTGTATCTAATTAACCTGTATATAACTAACATCTACATAACTAACCTGTATCTACATAACCTCTACATAACTAACCTGTATCTAATTAACCTCTACATAACAGTAATCTTTCTAACCTCTACATATCTAATCTCTATTTAACTAAACTCTACAGAAGGGGCGGTGGTAGCTCAGTGGTTAAGATGATGGGTTCCTTCTCAGAAGGTCATGAGTTCAAGCCCCAACTGCTGGGCCCTTGAGCAAATCCCTTAACCCTCAACTGATCACATGTATAAATGAAATAAATATAAGTCACTCTGGATAATAAGTATGACAAATGCTCTAAATGTACATAACTAACATCTATCTACCTTCTACGTAACTAATGTCTAGCTAACCTCTACATTTAAAGCATGTTTTTAATATTACAGAATTTTAGGGTTTTGGTTTACTCTCTTACGGCTCCTTCAGGGTTCTATCGGTTGTTTAGTGGTTTCCGTTTGTAAATATTCTCCTTGGGAACATCTGTCAAGGGGAAACTCTCAGCTGTGGGGAGGAAATTATGAAATGTTGAGGCAAATGTTAAATATTGACACTTTTATTCTTTTTTTCCATCAAAAGCTGTCAAAATGTAGAAACCATAGACAGACAAAGGTGAGAGATTTTGAAGTAACAGTAGCACTAGACTAATTACTGTAGAGACGAAGATTCGGATTGAACACCTTCAAAGGGACTGCCAGTCTAAAACTGTTGCCGGTGCTTAATTAATATTCATGTGAGACGGCGTACACTCGTCGTTTTGCTGTCGTTTGTACCTGTTTGTGTTTTTGCTGACGATTAGTGGAACGTGTAATTAGCCTGCTTTGTTATTCCTCTCCTCCTGTCATTTAGATTTCTCTATTCATTTGTGTGCGCTGGAGCAAAGCTGCAGTAACAGACACAGCTTACACGGGCGTGTCTTGATCTGAGAACGGACCGGTTCTCCTGGTGAAAAAAGTGAAATAGTGGAAAAACAGAACTTATATTATACAAGCATTCTAGCAGTCCTGGAGGTCAGGGCAGGTCACTTTCCCCCCAAAATGTAAAAACAAGCAGCGTGGGTGACGTTTCAGTGCCACGTTCCATAAACAAGACTGCTTACTTTACACACCTCACAGCAGGTGCTACGCTTTTTACAGCTCGGTTTTAGCCGGCTAACATCAAACCTATGTTTCCGCTCTGCCCTCTCTGTCCTGCTGTCATTTCCTGTTTTGACAGGAAATAGCACCTCCTTTAAAAGATTTAAAAAAAAAAAAAAATAGCCCTGATTTAATGAGGTTTTTACATCTGTGTCCCGTCCATATCGCTTATACGGTTGAGTGCGAAAGTTTGCACACCATCAATGGGTTTTAATGGCAAGAAAAATACAATTTCTCTACTACTACTACTACTATTAATAATAATAATAATAAGAAGAAGAAGAAGAAGAAGAAGAAGAAACATAAGAATAATAATAATAACACAAATAATATATAAGGCAGTATTTCAAAACGTGAAGCAAAATTAAACAGAAAATGAATTCAGACACTGATAAAGATCCAAAAGCTGCTTAGAGGATATGAAAGAGTTTAAAATGAATTTATAAAGTAAAAGATGGACATGCAGGTTATTAGAAAAGCGGGTGAAAACTTTTGTGATGGTATGGAATCACTCACATGGACGCCCCCATACATTATAAATGGATGAAAAGGAAATGCACCACTATTTATGATGTTAATAATAATAATTAACATTAATCACGGGTTTAATTGAACAAAATGATTTCCGCAGTTTGTATTTCATTACATTTGTGGCGTTTGGCGTACGCCCTTATACAGAGCGACTTACATTTATCTCATTTATACTACTGAGGGTTAAGGGCGTTGCTCAAGGGCCAACAGCAGCAGCTGGGCAGTGCTGGGCTTTGAACTCACGACCTTCCAATCAGTAGTCCAACATCTTAACCACTGCCACAAAACACAGCTTTCGACGAGGATGGGATTTGAACCCACGCGTGCAGAGCACAATGGATTAGCAGTCCATCGCCTTAACCACTCGGCCACCTCGTCCTGTTAAGAGGGTTGCTGGCTGAAAAACAGGACCTGGAACTCCATCAATTGTCGCTCATGATGAAAGGGAATGCTCAAATTAAAGCAGGGATTACAATAAACACAACGTCCCATACTGGGAGTTGAACCCAGGTTGGCTGGGTGAAAACCAGGACTCATAACCCCAAGACCATACCTGACCATGATGTAGATATAATAAGGTGCTTCTAATTCCACATAAACCAGCACTCGCTCCAGCACAAAACACATTTTTTTCCTGATAGTTCACTGGGTGCACCACTTTGACGTGATCTCTTGTAAAGAAAACGTAGCGTGACCGCGATTTGAAGGATAAGCTGACCGAGCACTCATCTGCAATGATTACAGCTCACTCAAACCTGTATCACACCAGTAAAAACGCGTTCATCTGCACTGACATGCCTCTCTTTTACACAAACTCCACTCGACATGCGTAAATCTCACAGAACTTCAGGACAGCGCCCGAGTGCTCACTTAAATCCTCACTAAGCGCACTTTGCTCAATTCTGAAAACGTCCCAGTGTATCAAATTAAAAATCTGTAAAATGGCCGACATTACCAGCACTGTTACCTCCCCGAGACTGACGACGGATCATTATTGAATGGTAGAGCGAGCATCACATTGAACACTCTCTCTCTTTCTCTCTTACACATCTTTACAAATGTTTTTTGGGGGAAACTCAGCCATAGATACACACACACACACACACACACACACAAATAAAAGGTCAGAGGATGGACACGTACAACTCCATGATCAAACATGAGAATGTGGCACTGACCTTTAGCTCACCCTTGGTAATGAACTCATAACGCCATTAGAGCTCTTTGTCGGTAGCGTCTGAGTTTAAAGCGCCGTAATGAAGCAGTGTGTTTGGTCACAAACCATAACCCAGTGGTAAAGACTTCAGGAATGCGTGTACAGCCGAGAGCCGACTCTTTTGTGCCCCACCACATAAATTGTATTGACATGCCTTTGTGGGCTCATTACCTCATGGACAGAATGTGAGTTTATAGTGGAGCGGAGCTCATTTCCTCTGCCTGACGGGGAGGTGAGAGTGTGTGTGTGTGTGTGTGTGTGTGTGTGTGTGAGTTTGTGTAGCTGATATGTGTTTCCTGTGCACAGTGTGTGAGAGCTAAAACCAAAGGTTTAGAGAATCAATGTACAGATCTGTCGAAAGTCCTGTGTCAAAACTCACGACGCTTCAGGTCTTTGCATAAACTACAGCACTGTTGAATTCTGGATCGTGATTGGTCGGAACGTGTCGATTAACTGTCTATAACAGTAGCTCGGACAGTCCACAGCTCATTCACAGGGACTTGTATGAAGGTTTCCGAAAGAAAACGGTTATATAACGTTTATGGAAGGAGTCTCCAGTGTCAGTGCTTTGGAACTGTCCGAGGGAAAGCTGTAACTTGAAGTTTCCCTATACAGGAAAGTCTTCATGACAGATCAATTATAATTTGAAGATATACATTATATATATATATATATAAAACATCCAGCATTGCTTTATACAAGATTCCTGCAATGCTTTTGAATGTGTTATGAAGCCCAATGTAGGCTTCACATCTTCACATACAGTAAAGTGTTCCCATTCTATAAAATCTACACACCCGTGATTCAGAGGAAAACTCTCCATCTACACCAACCAGTTGAAAGTCCGGGGGTTTTTTTGCTACATTTTCACCAAACATCAGCATTTCACGCCTCAATCCGGAGTGACAGCTCTGATCTAAAGCTGCGGCGGCGTGCAGACCTCGGTGCGTTGGAGAGATAAGAAACTCCAAGAAAGTTAAAGTCTGATAATCTGTCAGCACAAGATGACAATAAAATCGATAGTGTAGCATGCGACTAAATCAAACAGGAGCTCACATAAACAGCTTT
Organism: Ictalurus furcatus; assembly: GCF_023375685.1. NCBI lineage: Eukaryota > Metazoa > Chordata > Actinopteri > Siluriformes > Ictaluridae > Ictalurus > Ictalurus furcatus. Next base: position 18,923,938 of record NC_071279.1, read on the forward strand.
GTGTTCGCAGCAGAAACTCGGAGCTGATGGAGGATCTACGAGTGAATTTTATCCCAACGTTCCCGTACAGCAGTCTTCAGCTGTTCGGCTTTACGGCTCCGGGAGCTGGGATGAAGCGAGTCTGATGGGGGCTGTAAAGCCGGGCTGAGTTTAAGTGCTTCTGCTTTGCTCAGGCATGTGGGGCCTCTTAGGGTTTAAACTAGCACGTTAAAGCATCCAGGCAGCGTAATAAAACACACCATCGAGCATCGTTCTTAGTGCGGTAAGTACAGCAGTCTGGACCGTATTATTTAAGACAGCACAGGCACAGTGGAGTACAGCAGGTGTAAATACAGCAGACCAAGGACAAGAAAGGTGTAAAGACTTAAAGGAATAGCAGCGTTTGTTAGACTAAATTTCTAGCCACTGTATCTATAGCGTACCTGTTCATCCATCTTCTATACCGCTCATCCTACAGAGCCTGGAGCCTATCCCGGGATGCACGGGGCTTAAAGTGGGGTACATCCTGGATGGGGTGCCAGTCCATCACAGGGCACACTCACACACCCATTCATACACTACAGACACGCCAATCAGCCTACCATGCATGTCTTTGTACTGGGGGAGGAAACCGGAGTACCCGGAGGAAACCCCCGCAGCACGGGGAGAACACACAAACTCCGCCCATACAGAGCCACGGTGGGAATCAAACCCCCGACCCTGGAGGTGTGAGGAGAACGTGCTAACCACTAATCCCCCGAGCGCCCGCGTACCTGTTCAAACTCTCCAAATTCATTTGGAAGCCCAATTGCAGCTCGGTAATTTCCTTTTTCAAATGTGTTTTTAAATGAAGCTCTGAGTCTGTATAATTGCTTCTTTCAGAGATAAGATACTATTTTAAAAGGAAGAATTTGTGGTCAGTGTAGTTGGCTGCTGTGTGGCTCTCATGGGTAATGAATACAAAAAAAAAAAAAAACATTCAAGAAAGCGTAAAGTAAACACTAAATAAGCTCTGATGAAGTTCATTACAAAAGAGTACGAGCAAACACATCCAATTCCTTCATTATTCATGCAGAATACGCACAGCGTTATTCGATGTGTTGACGTTATTTCCACTGAAACAGGAAGTCAGGGCGGGACATATCGTGTGGCTCCTCCCTG